>NW_010549599.1:168148-169733 GCF_000687285.1 Phaethon lepturus | reverse complement strand
GCAGCCGGGGCGCCTCCGGGGAGGCCCCGGCTCTCGCCTGCCTGCCCACCCCCCGTCCCTGTGCCAACAGGCAGCTAGCTGCCAGAAACGCTTGAAAGATTTATTGAGCCGTCCCAGCCGTGGGTCCCTCAGCCCCACCGCACCGCCGCGGCAGAGGAAGGGAAAACTCTGCCAAATCTCGAATTAAAAATGCCCAAAATTGCCAGAGGCTGGTCGGTGCCCGCGGTGCCGGGCTCCCCGTTCCGCCTGCCCTCGGTGACAGGCACGGCTCTCGCAGGAGTCACGCCAAACAGCGGTCAGCCCTAGTGTAAACCACAGGTGGATTTGTGCTTTTTTTAAAGAGAAGCGGCAAATACAGAATGCGCCAGCAGTGAACTTATTAGTTCGTTAATTAAACGACGAGAGAAGCAGCAGGATGAAGTCCGAAGTGATCTCTTTTGTCAGAGCAGAAGCTGGGCGAGTTTTAAGAGCTGTGCTGTCTGCTCGCTGCAATTTACTGCTCTACTTCACACTGTCTGCACGGACTGAAAAAGACTGAGACTGCTTCAGCAGCTTTTTTATTTTTAGTTCTACTGTTTAGGTCCTAAATTAATTTTCAACTAAGTAGAAAATAGCTTTAAAGTACGTGCTAGCGGGCTACAGTAGTTTTGTTAGGTTATTTTCCTTACTTTCTGTGTTTGATAGGAAGTGGTGTAGTGCCTGACTCAGAAAGTGGAACGGGGAGCGATGGGTGAAGGAAAGATGCCATGGCTAGTGCTCTAGGAATGAAACTGTATGTGTGCCATATTACTTTGACCCGCAGAGCGTGACATAGCTTGCTGCTCTTTTTGTAAATAAAATGCTTCATTCCAGCTAAAAATGAGCCCGTTTGATCATGACCTTTTAAGCTAACCTATGAAAAGCAGTAGATATAATGTACCTCCCCTCTCTGTATTTAGCTGATGTAATGGTATAGCTGCTTTCTGAAATCCTGATGAAAAGGAGATCTAGGATGCCAATTTACATGTGTGCTTTGAAGAGTAACTAGCACTTCTCAGATGCAGCGCCGATTAAAAATTGGTCTTGATTGCCAGGTATCCAAAGATTCATTAAAGATTTTGGATTTGCAATGAGAAAGTGTCATCGTTAGTGCATCTCAGAAACGAGCACTGGCGTCTGAGGGAATTTCTGAACAAGCCTCCTGAATCCGATGTAGCCGGCTTCGTCTGCGTAAAGCCATCCGTGGCCAGGCTCAGCTATCGCATATATGAACAGAAATTACAGTAACTTCCTTAACTTCAGTCGGATGGCTCCTGATGTGGCTCGAGGAGGCGAATCCAGTTGTAAGGTGCTGATGCGCTCCTGTGGAAGCTGACGGCAGCGCCGTGGCACGCACCGACGGGGACTCTCTGCCTGTTTTAATCTGAGCGGATTTCAGCCTTGAAATCACGCTTGTTGCCTTTTCATGCAAGTCGGGAGTTCCCATCCTGGATGTGTCCCTGCTGTCAAGCAGTGGGCTTTGCTGAACGGTTTGTAATTCCCCGAGTCACTAACATCCGTACTGGAAACCGCTGGGTGTTCGGTGCCTAATCAGGTTTTACTCGTT
>NW_010549599.1:153574-168117 GCF_000687285.1 Phaethon lepturus | reverse complement strand
AGAGGACAGCTTCGTCTGTCCTTGCTGGTTCCCGTATGAATTCCAGATGTGAGTGGCATCTGTGGAGCGTGCCCAGGGAACATTGGCTTTTAAGGACACCGTGGCAGGGAGAAGCAATGCTGTACACGTTTCCAGCTTATGGGTTGGGTTAGCTTGCCAGTTATGAAAGCAAGAGGTTAAAATGACCGCAACTTCACAATTTTTAACAAGATTTAGGCAGAGCTGTTCTGTCTCTATGTAAATCATTAACAGCAATGTTAACAACTTTCTCTTGTTAAACAGTGAACAAATTTAATGTATCATTTGGTATAGGGTAGAGCAGCTCTGCTGTGTGCTTTACACAGATAAATTGACTACATGTGTTTCAGGGCACAGCTGCTTGAGAATTGCACATTTAAAGGCAGGATAGTGGGTGATTTTTTGTTTTAAATGGCAAAGGAAAAATGTAGTTTGTGCTGGTGTTGCAGGGTTTGTCCCATTTCTTAGTTTCAGAAATAATTGCAGACTTCAGTACCAAGAATTTTATTATTACTAATTGCTAGGCATGAGTTTTGTAAAGCTTTACCAAGTCCGTAATGCTTTATTTAATTAACATTTATTTTACCTTATGAAGTTGAATTTAAGACAGTCGATAGCAGCGGCAGAAATTATGATTTTATTCTTCTGTGATCATGCAACAGATGCTAGAAGGGAGAAATACACTTGTTTAAAACCTGCTGCCTTGGTGTCTGCATCTGCCCTTACTTCATTAGAGAGAGCAGAGATAGGCCTCTGTAGGTGTCTTGATTGGTGACTTTTCTGACCATAATGTGGCATAATTGACCTACACTGGTCACAAGTGGCGTAGAAGGCTCAAGCCTAAAATGAGGACTTAGAAGATCAGTTCTGTTGTGCTCTGTTAGGAGCCTCGCAAAGTGCAGAGCATCTTCCCCTGTCACCGAAAGCATCTGCATCTCCCGCAGAAACCAGCGGTTTGTGGGTCCTTCATGCCTTCACATCTGAGCACAGAAAAGCTTCCTCTGGAGCTGTCACCAGATGCGGGGAAAGCCTCCATGTTAAACAAGATGTACGAGTGCTTTCTTTGGCTTCAGCCTCCTTCCCTATCTCACAGGGCCTTATAACACCAACAAATACAGGCAGACACTAGCACACCTACTCAGGAGGGACTTACCTGCTGGATTCAAGTCACCCTGGAAGTCAGATAAAGGCTGCGAAACATCAGTAGTGCTCACATGCAGAACCTGGAAAAGCAAACCCCCAGGTACAGAGCAAGTTGTGCATCTTGACTTGTTGAAACCTTTTCCTGTTATTTTATGCCTAACTCCCCATACTTAAGCAGGTTACTTTGTGAAACTGCACATCCAGCTTAAAAAAAAAAAAAAAATTGTTATTATGCTTATGTTTAGCGTTTTATTTGTAAACCTTGTCTTGAAAAGCCTGGAGGGGGCTGCTGTCTGCAGAACATCTTTGTGAATGTTTGTGTAACACTGCTTGTACCGTACTCTGTCTCACCTTCAGATGTTACAAGATTTAGGTTATACAGCAAAAGCGATGTAAGTAATCTGTAAATCAAAACTGGAAAACTGGGCAATTTGTGTATGTTTCCTCTGCTTTGTGTTTATGTGAGGTTTCTGTGTAACGTGCAGAGTAGGGGATGGTGCAGTAGGTGACTGCATTTAGAAATGTGGAGCAGCGCTGGGGTACCTGCTTCGGAGGTTGCTGCCTTGGCCAGCGGCAAGACCGACGCTCGTGCTTGTGGCATTACCTTTCATCTTGTGTCCCCGTTTGTACATGTACTGCTCCCACAGAATTCAGACGGCGCTTCGTATGTGCACACCTGAGACAAGGAATTTCTCTGTAATGCCGCCTTCTAGCACACCAGGCAGCATTAGCCCAGTCCTCCTCTCACAAGTAGTTTGGGTCTAAAGTATTTTTTTTTTGTGTGTCAGTGGAGATACGTTGCATTAAATAAAAGTCAGGTAATGGTGGCAGAAGAATTGTGCTTGCTATTGCATAAAATGAAACAAGGCAGTTTTTACTGTGTTTTGCACCTCTGTATGAATATAGCTGTTGGCCTGATATACAGGAAGACATTCGTGTTTTCAGTCACAACTAATATCTCAGGGTTGCTGTAGATAAGCAAGCTAATTGTAAGAATAAGCTAAATGGTGAGATAACCGCAATGCAATCCAGTCCTGACAGCTGTTCTTTCTGAATTCGTTTCCCCGCTTCTCCTATCTTACTTTTCCCCTTTTTTTTCTTTTTCCTTTCTTTCAGAAATCTGTTAGTCTTGTACCAGAGTAGAAGGATGAAATAGATGGCTTCTTAAAGTCTTTTCTATTTCTGGGCTGTCTAGAATATTCAGCATTTGTTTTCACTTCCCCAGTCTCCCAGTCACCTCTCATTATTTTCTTTCCCATGGATATCTTTTGTATTTTTTCATCTTGCTTTTTTATGCTGCTCCTGCCACTGTTAGATGAAATTGAACCTTCTCTTTCCTACTGTCGCCTGTCTCATTTGTTTTTCATGTCTTTCCCTTGTAATTCCAGGTTCCTTTTTCTGCAGGTTTTGCTCCCTTAAGTTTACATCTTAGTCAAATTGCTTGTCTGTATGAAAGCACTTGACTGCTCAGCAGGAGGTAGTGCAACATTTTGGTGGGACAGATTTTACTTTCCACCCCATCTGGGTGAGCTGCAGCAATTTCAGTGGATTTCCAGGATGCTGCACTAGATAAAGTTGGGGAAAGGGGGGATTAGCTAGAATTTAGAGCACTCACATGGGTGCAGTTTTAGATGATGCTGACCATTAAAGAAAGCAACAACTTCAACCTTTATTTTGAAATCAGTTCAGTGAACACATGGCTGCTTTCTGCATAGTTAATCTTGCTAGAGGAGTGGTATATTGCTTTTTGCTGAGTAATTCAGATCACAGTACAGCCATGATTATGGCCAGAATGAAGGGATTTTTTTTACTTTCAAAGGAGTGAGAATTTTCTTGTATACGTGTGTGTATTCTTAACTATCTGTGGTGTTACAAATATTTGTTAAGACTCTGGTTGTCACAGGCTTGAATTATCTTGCAAGCAGTTATGAAGGCTTCCTAGCAATATTCTTTTGGATTAAAGAAATGCATGTAGGAGACTCCATTTTATTTATATAGGCAAAAGTGTGAACACATTTGTGTGACCTGCTCGGAAAGCAGCCAGGAGGCCTGTGGCAGGGTTAGGGAAGTACCTCACTGCTCCTGAATCGCAATTCAGTGCCTTAACAAGTATTCCCCTGTGTCTGGCCTTCAGCTACTCTGTTAGCATCAGCAAACACTTGATTTTCTGGCAACGACTGGGTTCTGTATCCTGCAGCTTTTTTGTGTTGCCCTGGCATTGTGATTTCCATGAAAATTGACAGCTTTCACACTTTAATGCTGCTTCTAAGAGACTGAGGCGTCTTCAGAAGTTTATTTTTCTGTAGCGGCTTAAGCCAGCTCTTGCATTAGAGTTTGGGAATGGGAAAAGACTTAAAATCTGTGTTGCCAGCTAAATTGTGATTTAAGGATCTTATAAAAGTAGCTGCGTTTCCAGCTGCTGGAAATTACAACCCTTATTAAAGTATTAACCCTCTTAACATATAGAATGTTTCCAGAGCTGTTAGTTGCCCAGCGAGCCAGGCTGCTTATCGTTTAATAAGTGATGCTGGGAATAGTATGTTGTTGTCATAGTTTCAGCATGAGAGTGTCAGCGATGAGCCAGGGACTTGACCCATGCCAGGAGTGAGTCAGAAGGATTGCGTGGCAGGGCCGCGCTGCAGTGGCACTGGCACACAGCGTCTCATACCCGCATTTAGTCCCCAGGCACCAGAAGCGTTCTCTTTTTGGTTTCATTAATCCCCCAGCTAACGAGCTGCCTGAGATGCTGTGCATTTGTGCAGAGCCGTCGTCGTAATCAGAGGAATGGGAAAGAAAATGGATTGAGAATGGGGTTTTTTTGTTTATGTTCATTTATTCTCACTATAGCTTCCAGATTATGGGTGTCTATGGGACAAAAAAATTTAATTTCTTACTGCTGACCCTGTAAATTCAGCCTGATACTTGCATGTTAAGGTGTGTTTTGTGTGCTCCTTGCGATGTGTTGTATGGGAGACAGTTGGCAGTCTCCCATGAGAGTTTCAGTGATGAAGTGCCAGTCATAAAGCTTTCTTTGGTAGTTAAAAAATTATACAACATGGGTAAACTTTTTTGTTTTTTTCCTATTTTTCCCTTTTTTCCCCTTTTTCCTTTTTTTTTACCCTTTTCCGCTTTTTTCCTTTCCTTTTTCCATTTTTTCCTTTCCTGTTTTTCCTTTCCTGTTTTTTCATTCCTTTTTTTCTTTCCTGGCAGTGAGTGACATTAAAGCAGGTAGGAAAGGTGCAGATGAAGTGAGGGCTTGGTGTTGGCTGGGCCCCTTAAGGTACTTGCAGAGGTGCAGCAGACAGACTGCCTTTTCAGGTTCAGTTCTGCGTTCTCCAGTGTCTTGTTCTTATTAAAGGAGACTGACCTGTGCATGAGTTACAAGGTTAGTCTGCGAGTCGCTCTGCCTCTCTCTGGGCTACTGTGGGCAAAGAGGAACGGCTCAGGAAGGTGTGATGGAGAGTCCGTCACCTAAGTAACCGGCAGCCAGGCAGTTGGGAAACTTGCATACAGAAAACCCACATTCAGGGACCTGCACGGCACAGGAAACGCTGAGGATTAAACCTGCGGTAGCTTTTGCTACCCCAAATTGCCAGGACCACCCAGCAGCCTGGGGTCCTCCCTTTTTCTTCAAGCAAGAAGCCAGATAAACATAAGCCTCAGTATTCCTGAAGCTGTTGTGCTGCAATTGATGTTTCTGTAGCAAGCTCCAGCAATGACCCAAAGGCTAGAAGAAAACGTGGTCTTTCTGTGCCTTGCTGGTTTTGTGCTGCTAACACTGAAAACTTCTCCTACTCATTAAAATCAACAGATAAGATGCAAAGTCACACCACTGGCATGAAGCTTGAGCAAGAAAATTACATTTTGTGTTACCACTCTTTTAAATCTAGCCGTATCGTAAGGTTCAATAGTCAGTACCAATCCAGAAGTACTTAATCCGGTAAGTGTTACTGTATGTATTCAGCAAGGGTGACTAACAAGCAGTATGATTCTCTGTTTACCATGCCTCTTTTCCTTCACTGTGTCTTGGGTTTTATTTATATAAATGCATGCTGATCCGATCAACTTAGTGATGTTTTATTGTGACGTTGAGCCAGAAGGGTAGGGCTCTGCTGTTTTTGCTTTTATCAAGGGCTAATGCCTTTTTTTTTTTTCCTAAGAACACACAAATACACAGAGATTGAAAATGGGTAACATTGATGGTTGATGAGATGCTTTCTGAATTTTTGAAGATTGTTTTTAGTAAACATATGTGCTACCATTCATAGTAAGATGATATAAAACTTCTTTATATTATTGCTTTTTTGTTAATAATTTTTCAATGGTTTAGCTAGACTAGAGAACAACAAAATTCGAGGGCCTGAGTATGAATGCACCACTGATGGTCAGTTGTCGCCATCTCCCAGGTCTGATGGTCGTTCCTGTTAGTTTCCTTTCCTCTGAAAATGCAGTTTGGTTTTTTGGGGTGAGACTGCTGGATTTCTCCTTGGTACTTGTGTTAGGTGGTGTCGGGAGATGGTGCGATGGTGATGTGAGGAGGATTTTGTCCTCTGAGGCTGTGTGAAGGTCCTCATGCTGCGGTGTACGTCCACCAGACGCAGAATCAGCTCGCTCAAAGCCAACTTCGCCAGGGACGCAGGAGGAAAGCTGCGAAGAGCTCTGTTTTAGATTAGCTAGATGACTTTTGTTTTAGAAGCTTGTCTTCCTTCTGACCCCACACATCCCACAGTGGGCATTCTCCCATGCTTGCCCCGGAGGTCTGATGGGAGTTATGGCAGCGGCTTTCTAGTGTAAGACAAAATAAAGTAGTGAATTCTGTTCAAGACCCTTTAAAAAAATAATCTTTCTTTTTTTTCAGTTGTGTAGAGTTGTTTTGGGTATAACAAGCATGACTTTTTTCCTGCTTTAGCAGGTTCCAAAACCAAAGTAAAAGCTCCAAGTTATTTTATAATAAAACATATTATTTAATTTTGGTTCTTACTTCTGTGCTTAGATGGCTTTTCTTGCTGCTTTTTTCTTGTTTATTTGAGGTGAGTATCTTGCACATGCAGCAAAAATAGCCACCTAGGTAAATACATCTGATCTTACTGTGCACGGGGCATGTATTTTCCCTTCTGTTTTTGTCTCTGCGCACCACAAGGAGAGTCTCCAAAATCAGTGAATAGTTTCAGCCAAATTGGAAGAAAAAGCTGTTTTCTGTGCCTCACTTTTTGCTCTCCTCCTGTGGCAGTGCTTTATTTCTGAACAGCATGGCAGTGGTTCTTGGTGTTGCTGAGGGAGTATCTTGCTGTGACTCCAGATTCCTCAGATTTTTTTTTTTTTTTTTTTTTTTGAGTAACTTCTCGTGGTGCTTGGTACCAAGCCTACACTTTCATGGGTACCACATAAGTGGCTCCTGGGTTCCCTGGGGGTACGGCTGGCGTTCGGGTACCAGCGCGCAGCTCTCTGCTCCAGCGGGGCTGCTGGTGCGGCTCGCGGACGCTCTGAGGAGAGCTCTGGTCAGTCCCCGCCAGCACAGGGAAGGGGACCAGCCTTTGGCTTCTGCTGCCGTTAAAATCTCGGTGCTGTGACACCTTCAGGTGCTCTTGCGACCGACTTCACCACTTCATTAAATGCAGCTACAGATAGGTCAGATCGTGTTGCTAACCTGCCAAGTGGTGTAATTAACACATTTATTTTGCTCGCTTTTAATTACCTCTGTTTCTCTGCCTGTGCTGAACTGAAGAGTCACTTGGTCGTCTAACAGCGACGCAGAGCAGCGTCGCCTGCTAAAATAGTGTTCTGACATCAGATCGTAGAACAGTTCAGGTTGGAAAGGGCCTTTTAAGATCATCACAGTCAACAGATGTGCATAACCTTGTGCGTTTCGAGGCATGCAGTCTTTTTACTGTCTTGTTTCTCCTTAAGGTCTGTTGTGCAGCTTAATTCCCTGGGTAGTGCCTTGTCCAGAGGCAAACCGGGACTGGTTTCTGTCCTCAGTGAGCCCCGAACCCTTCTGGTGCCCAGGGAAGCTGTGGATCCTCCAGCGCTGGGCTGCATGTCGTAGCGGACTTGCCTGAGGTCAGCCTGGCACGGGAATGCTGGGGAGAAACCAGAGTGTGCCGGGACATCATCCTCGAACTCCATAAGGGCTTTTAACCAGAAGATGCTTTTACTTCTACACTTGCATATATAGATAAGTCTATATATAGATAAGTCTTGCATATATAGATACAGATAGCAAGTCCAGGATTGCTATCTTCAGAGCAAGTCTGTTATTCCCAACTATCATGTGTTTTAATGCAGAATGACGTTCTTCTTATCAAACCTAGCTTTTCTGTTGTGCCAGAAACACAGATGTATTCATGTGTGATGGATAAAGAGCCCAGGATCAAACTTTAAAAAGAAAGGAGAAAAGGCAATAGTTATGTGGGTAATTCCAGAACAGTATTTCATCTTAAATTTAGAGATTGGTGAATTTTAGAAATTACCATTTATTTAGCGGAAGAATAAAAAGTTACACTGCAGTTTTTAGTAATAAACTTAGGTGGCATATTTTGTCCCTTCATTTCAAGTTTTGTAGATTGCACCGTCTTCGTAAAACTCTCTCGAAAGAGTATCCAAGCATAGTCCTAGAACTGTACAGTGATGATTAAACCATTTCATAACAAAAGTAAAGTAAAGCTTTTGTTCTTAACTTTCAAGCAAATACAGTTAATTAAATACTTCTTCCAACTCTTGCATGTATTTGTAAGAAACAAGAGAATATCTTCATGAAAGAGCACGTAGTTATTGTGCAACTAGTATTTACCCAGTTTTCAACCTCACAGGTGTCAGGAAAACTTAATCTTCTAAGGAAAATCGATTATACTTTTGGTGAAGAATTCTTCTCTCTTAAGAAGACAAATTGTGAATTTTGGAAATAATCAAGTATCAATGGGTGAAAACTGTTACTTTATTTCTTTGCTTTTAGTAGTTCTATTTTGCAATTAATAAACAGTGTGTCAGTGGGTTTTAGCATTTGATGCCAGGACCAAAATACAGTGTCTTCCCCCCTCACCCCAGCCGTGTTTCTATTTTTTTTAAGGTTTATTTTCCTCCAGCCTCATATAAGGCAAACAGGGATTTCATTTTTTCATAGAAGCATTCTTTTTTTCTTTTTTTCTTTCTTTCTTTTTTTCTTTTTTTTTTTTTTTTTAAGGCTGTTAGTGCAATATTGTACAAAATGATGGGTAGGTGCCAGGCAGACTTAGAGTCTGTCTGGTCCTGTGGCTTGTTGGGCTCTGTTGGGACAGAAACGGAGAGTTTGCTTGCACTTGCCAGAGAATGAAGCGCAGCAAAAGCAGTGGTTAATTGTTTAAAGCAATATTGGAAATGGGGCTTTGGTCAGCTATTCTGAAGCAGCTTGAACTTCGTGTGGAGGAGAGTGGGGCATAGCCATGCTCCTGTAGCCTTAATACTGAGCTTTAGAGCCAAAGGGCCCGTGGAGTTTGGATTTGCTCTGCTTCACTTGCTGGGCTGAGGTGTGCAAATCCCACGCAGCTCAGCTGAAATCTCTGCGTTCTGCTCCTGCATCGAACCGGGGGGAGAGGGACCGGCACGGGCTTCACTTGGGCAGGTTGGTGAAGTACTCGTGGGTGCAGACTGCTTCTGCCTCTTCACCGGGGTCCTGGTTTTTACATTGAAGAAACACAAACTGGGTATCTCATTCTAAAGGGAGTGTGTGTAGGTAGAGATAGGCAAATTCAGTGCCTATATTCCCGTATATTCTCCACCTGTGGTTGCTTTTCTTTATTTACATGATGGTAAACTTCAAAGGGTAGTGTTTTCCAGCTGTAGTATTTTACAGCTAAAGTCCTCTTGGACACTAGCAATGTATTGTTCATACTGGTTAAGGATAAGGACGTCGCTTGTTTCTGTTCTTGCTGGTCTTTTCCCAAGACCAGATAGTGCCAGTGTTTTTTGAAAAAGCCCGCAACTTGTCATGCCATTACACCAGCCTTATTTAAGAATACTGCTCATCTGTATCATTGTTTATTGTTTGTTATAGTGTATTCTCAAATTAGCCATAGTTATTTTGGAATGAAATCTCTTTGCATTCAAGTGGTTAAATACCATACTTTCTCCTATTAAAAATGAGATCCAGGTCTACTGGAAAGTATTTTACAGATATAAAACTGCCTGAAGTATAAAACCTGTTTATACAGATACCGTGGGTTTCTTGCCATGAAAAACACCGTAAATTCCCCGAGCTGCTTAATTTTCATAAGGAGTTACTTGGAAAGAAATATTGCTTGCGGTGCATTGCCAATTATTTATATACTAATTTGCTACCTCAGAATAATTTAAGATTTTTAAATTCGGTTTAGTATTGAGCTGACAGGGGAAAAATGGTCCTAAACTACTTCATATTTTACAGTTCAGCTTAAATTTACCTGGAAAAAAATTAGCAGCGCTGACTTTTTTGGGGGGAAGGGATTAACTTTTTTTAAAAGTGGTGTATGTATGAACAGTTTTCAGTCTTTATTTTTTTAATGTAAATTCCCACGTACCTGTATTGTTACAGGACAAACAACTCTGTGCCATATATAAAAAACTAAGCTGCCTTCACATAAGTAGCCTCTGTGTGCAAAATTTAGGTGCCAAATTTGAATAGGAGGCCAGGTGTAATGACTGGGGGCAGAGCTCTGTTCTGCCATCATTTGAGAGAACGTGCACGTCAGCCTCTGGTACAGATCAACCCTTCAAGTGAATGACCCAAATAGTTGAAAAGGGGAAATATATTCTCTTGCTTCTCTTTTGCAGGTTATCTTTTGTACTTAATCCTTTTGATTAATCTCAGAGAAATAGTCTATGCTGTTTCTTTTTTTTTTCCAGAGCAGATGGTAACGAGCGTGTCACTAGCATGGAGAGTGAATTTTCCTTCCCAGCTTGGCCAGGAAGGGGTAGGCAGAGTTACTTGGGGGAAAAAATAATGAGGAAGCTCAGATTGCAAAGTAACCCCTCATGCCCTGTTTAGCACCTGGCTATACCTGTGCAACAGTAATCAAATATTTATAAATCTTTCATAAGCATTGTTTATTTGAAGACAAAACCCCAAATCAGCAGCAGGGGTTTTCCTGCATTAAATTGCTTTCACTGAGCATTATATAAGGTTAAAATCTTAACACTCCTTAGAGAGACTTTTCTCATCCTATGCTGCTTTTTCCTTTTACTGAGCGTGTCACCACTGCGTATAGAAAGAAAAATGGTAAGTTTGCTGGCATTCAGTTGTACTACAGTGATGCAGTTAAGAAAGTAAAACTAGTATTGTTTTATTTTCCAGCAACCAGAAAAATTTTCTTGTGCAATTGGGACAATTAAGTGAATTGGAGACTTTGTGTTCCTTTTATGCCTTCTGAGGTGCCTGTGATTTGTTTCATAGTGCTTATCACAGAAAACACCTCAATTCTTGAGGATTAAATTATATAGGCATAGAGAGGTCCACACAGGAGCTGTTTTGGAGGCTGCCTTGTGTGATGTTGATGAATAGTACATGGGCAACTACTTGGGAGCACTGTGAGGAAGGATTAGGGTATAGATACTTCATGCACAGCTCCAGTCGTTGGAGCATGAGGGAGAATGAGCACGTGGCGCTGATCTGTTTGACTGCTCATAGAAAGAATTGGATTTTTCTTTCATCGTACTGGTTTGGTAGGTGCTCTCAGCATTTAAAAGCAAATGTGAGACTATTTTAGGATTCTTTGAAAATTGCAGCCTATCTCTGAATTAGAGTGTTCATATTTCACACTGAGTTGCAGATGGAAGATTAAAAGCTGCGCTTTGGGCAGCATGTCCTGAGTAATACTGGAAATAAATGCTACTGTATGGGACCTTGCTTCTGGAGCCAGCATGTCTGCTGTGTTGTACAGCTGTGCCATTCCTTCCAGAATTGTTCTGCAATCTGCAGACCGTGCAAGCTTATAGATTGTAAAAGTTTCTGTACATGGGGAAATGGAAGTGTTCCTCAATGAAGCTCCCCTTATTTAGGGGGATGGTACTGTGAGTTGAAAGAAAATTTGGGAGGTGGCTTGTGTTCCTCAAAATGCACGTGGAAGATGAGGACCAAGGGATATCTGTTTTTATTGCTGCACTGTAGGGTGCAGCCGTGTTGACATCTGATGCAGACTCCAAATTGCCTGAAATTCTGTATTGGCCTGTATCGCTCGGTGCTGATGAGACACGATCAGTGTGTTTCTGTGGTCTGGCAGTGGTGCCTGTAGATTTCACAAGTGGTGGAGTTCGGGTCTTCATGGTTTTATTAAAATTCTCTGGAAGTACTGCCCCGGGAGCTCAGAATAAATAGAGCTTGTTTGAGAAAACAATTGGAAAAAATGAAACTGTTCCTTGATAGTGAAGCTTATCCCTCCTAGCCCTTTTTTTAATTCTCTCCAAGTTTCTAATTTTGTGGCGTGACAGAAGAGGAGAATCGCGTACTTGAATTTGTATCTGGAGTACAATTATCGCTGCTGGGGGGGCCACGTGACAGAAGCGTAGGAACAAGCTCCCGCTGCCACGGCTTGCTGTTGGATGGCTGTGCTCCGCTCGGGCTCGTGCCCTTCAGTACTTCCCGGTCTCCGAAAAGCCCCGGCTCTTGGCAGGGCTATGCCTCCCCAGGTGGGCTTCAACAGGGCTTTGATGCCTCACGTGGAGTCCTTACTGCTGACATTCGCCCAGAAAGTCCCCAGCCCAGCAGACCCAGGGAGTGCCTGTAAAGACACGGTTGGCCGTACGATAAGGGAAAGGTTTAGAAGTGCACAGCTGTGTAAAAAGTTTTCCTCAAGCTGCTTGTCTTTTTTTTTACCTCTGACATCTTTCGGTTCTGTCTGCTGTCTTCTCTCACTGGGGGTTCCTGTGCTGCAGAAAAAAAGAGGGGAAGAATGTCTCCACGAAATTACAAGTTAACCTCTCTAGGTACAGTAATAATCATAAAGTTTTACATTCTTAGGTGTAAATTTCATAACAAGCATGTCAGAATAAACACTTAAAAACCTTAGATTTAGGCTTATAGGTAGGATTTAGCTAAGAATAGGATTACTTTTTTTTTCCCTCGCTTAGTCTGATTCCAGATCTTTTCAAACTAAAACAATACGAGTGTATTCTGATACACACCTTTGTAATTACATAAAATTGATAACAAGCCATATGACCTCTGGTTACAGATCTAAATATTGGCATCAATTCATTATTATGTCTGAGTAAATCTCTGTGCTTAAATCAGTCTGTAATTCATAATGCGCCGTCTTTATTATGGTTTGCATAAAGAAATGTATTCTAATAGAACAGTATTTCAATGAACACTTAAATGAGAGAACTGAGTAACTGATAATGCATGTATTTTTTACAGTGAAAATTGTTTTCCTTTTTAAATAGCATTTAAAACTTAATTGCATTAAATTATTTTTGTCACAAAGTGGCTCAATTTGTATGGAGATATTCAGTAAATGTAGTTTTACTGTTTTAACGCTTTAGTACATGAATTTTTTTCACCGTCTTAACACTTACTGATAGTCAAAACATGTGAATGTTGTGTAACTTTACGATACCCTTATATAACTCACGAAGTTAAGTTTTAGTAATGAAATTAAATGTAATACACAAAGAGCAGTGACCTTTTCATCTACAGAACTGACTTAATCTTGAGTGAAAGTTCAGAACTTTACTCGTGGCAGTTTCATTTTCCAGCAAAGCTGAAAGTAATGTCTTAACGTCTGAATCCAGTTCCAAAAAAAAAAACCCCACTTGTGAAAATAAGAGATTTTTCACTTTATGCAGCAAAAATACATGGCATATCTTGCATGCTTGGTTTCGTAGTGAAGAAATTCTAGTTTGAATAAACTACAGCCAGTTGCCTTTTAGAGAAAGGGGAGGGTAAAATATGATACTTTTTCCTTCCCCAGATTATGTTGTAATACGCAAAGCTTTTTTCCCTCTTTCAAATCTTTCCTGAAATGACCAAATCAAACAGACTTTTGTTTTGTGAAGCCTGCTTTTGATTAATTTGATTGAGTTTTATTTACCTACCTAATCTGAACCATGCCTCCTCCTTATCGTGTAAAGTCGCTTACTGCTTCTAAATATACCAATGTATTTTAAAGCAGCAAAGCCGTGCGTGAGTACGACCCATTCAGAGCGGGGTTGTGGGGTAGGGAGGGACCTGCTGGTAACCCGAGAACAAGAGCAGATGCTAAATTAGCAGCTGGATCGTTAGTAACGAGCCCACAAATGTCTGCTGGGAAATGATCTTCTCTGGGCGCCTGTAGCGTGGGTGTGTGGGTTATTCAGAGTTTCTAGCATCTAGTTGCTCTTTACTCATGACTCAAAGGAAGGTTGTGGAGCCATGAGGGGCTTTATTTGTGGAGTGACCGGCAACTTCTTTTCATTGAAAGTACAGGCTGTATTTATAAATTGTTATTATTGTGTGGCATTTTTTATTAAGGCATGAAATTGGTAAATGACTGCAAGTGCAAGGAGGTTGCTGGCAGCATTTTAGTCACAGAGTTAAGTAAAAAACACTAAAAAGACCTGTGGAAAAGCAAATAACATTATAAGGGCATCGTTAATAATCCCAAGGTTATGCTCCGGTTCCACCTTTAACATAAATAGGTATCGACCATTGGCAGCGGTCAGAAAGAGACGAGATCGTGGCTGGATGAGACCCTCAGTCGTGACTGAACAATGACGCTGGTAAGCGATACATATTAAGTGGTGGCCAAGCAGGAGGATCTGAATAAACAAAAGATCAGCAGGAAAAAAAAAAAAATGAAGGCGTCAGAAAAGCGCTATTTATTTGGGAGATGAAACCTTGTCTAAGTCTCTTGCTGATACCTGCTTTGAAATCCATCCAAGTATTTAGTGTAGTTTGCCTGCATTCTGCTTTTTCATGCCTCCCAGCCCCAGCACACCTTTCCCACTGCAAGAGTGTGCACTCAGCGCTGACGAGCAGTATCTCTCTGGCTTTACTTAGGAGGAAAACCGATACGTTTCTTTATTCCTCAAGTGGATGATTATGTAAATGTGTGCATCTACAAGTCACCATTTCCCCACATTGAAGAACATGTTTGGGTTTTTTTTAAGCTTATCAATTTGGTGAAAATGATTCCGTTTTCTAGTATAAACAGGTACAAAACTTGATACCAATAGAGAGAAGAATGGCACCTGCGTGCCATGGCCCTAGTGCTCACCAAAAGGTTCTGTGATTTCTTTGTTATTGGGGAAAAAAGCCTTCCAGCTCACTAGTGTGACTCTTACCAGCAACAGCCTTGTCGTCGGCAGCATTACACTCAAGAAAAGTTTGTGGTGTTCTGAGGCAGTGACTGTGATTTAAAACCCACAAATGACACTCACCGCCAACCCCCCCCACC
>NW_010549599.1:143173-153547 GCF_000687285.1 Phaethon lepturus | reverse complement strand
GTAATTTAACCTGCGAAGGTGCTGTGTCCTCCCCTGGTATTTCCACTCCAGTGCCAGGAGCTGACTGAAGGTCAGGAGAAAGTTAAGGCTTTGAGGTGGGCAGTGCGGTTTTTGGTTAAGACATCAGGAAAGGCTCAGTAGGTCATCCAGATGACTCTGACAGGAGCCCCCTTCTAGACGCAAATTTCTCGGCTATTTCAGAGGTGCAGAAGCTGGATCTCCAGTTCCAGACTTTCCTGTTCCGAAGAGGATGAAGAAGAAACTTTCAAGCAACTGCTTTCATTTGAGAATCCTTTTCTGCTCAACAACCTAGCAAGTAGACTAGATCTTCCCTCCTTTTCCCTAAAGAATTAAGCATCTGTATGAAAGAGAGGGAGTAAGTTGAAGGCAGTGGGTTTCTGTGGGAGTACAGAAGCCCAAGGAAAAAAAAGCATAACCAGTTTTGGATTGTGTAGTGGCCATTTATATTATCCAAAATATGCAGAAGTGTTGAGTTCATCTAACTTGTCAGGAAAAGGCGGAGATATTTTGTGTGTGTATGTGTATAGACACATAACGTTACCAAGTTTTAATTAACATGTTAATCTCTATGGTAGAATAGTGCGTATGTGTGAAGGCCATATAGTGTTACTCAGTTCCAAGTACGTGCATGGGGGTGGTTTTATTTTGGGAGAGTGGGGGGTGGGGGGAGAGTTACTCTCCGATAGCCTTTTTACAGGCAGATTAAGGAGTGTGATTCTTTAGTTGCCTTTTGGCAAGGAATTGCTTTTCCATCTTTGTACGCATGACTGTAATTCAGCGTTAATGGGAAAACAGAGCGGTTTGGCGTCAGCCAGTACACCCGTTCTGGTGCGGGCTGAGAGTGTTCTGCTGCGTAGCTGATGTGCTGGGTGAGACCGCTGTCTGTGGTCAAGCCGGTGGGGTGGAGAAAGGAGAGAGTTAAGCAGTTCTTTGTGATCACCAGGCCAAGAGCAGCTACAAGTTTGATGTTGTTTGGATGTTTGTTTTGGTCTGTTTGTTGTGGTTTTTTTATGTAACGTAATGCTTTTTTTAAAAAAATAGTGTCTCCCCCATATAGCAGTTTACTGTGAGCCTTCATCCCTAGAAAAGAAGATTCTTCAGGATGACGATAATGCTTGGAGAGCGATCGGGCTGTTTCTGTGTACAGCTGTACAGGTTAGCCAGTTTACTCTGTATGCTTTCATCTTGCAGTATTTTATTAAATGACAGTTCTGTGCAGTTTTCTTGTATGTACACTTCCATGCTTTAGGCCAAAACAAAAATTAGACTTTGCATTACCATCTGTTAAATCATGTAGTTATTCAAATACTCACTGCTGCCTTGATTTGTATCTGCTATCTTGTATCAGGCAGGTTAGTTTTGAAGCTTTGGATAGTGTCTTGTTTTTTTATGTCCAGTGTTTAACGTCAGGTCTAAATATGAGAATGCACCGCATGGTCTCTCCATGTGACACTCTCTGTATTACAGAATTTCATTTGATTCTGCTCACTTTCCTGAAGGCAGCACATGGACTCCAATGTACCTTAACACTTCTTGAACAATTACGTTTTCTTCATGTACAGGAGTTAGATATTCAGGACCTATTTGGTCAAATTCTCCTCAACTTGTTTGTACCAGTGTGTGTGTCATTTTCTAGTGCTTCCTAATTCACAGATGATGTGCGATAACAACATCATGAATGATCTGTAAAGCTCCGGATCACCCCTATGTAATTTTGTGGCAGAGTGCTGTCCATTGCATGTATAGGGAAGAAACCAACCATAAGCTCACTTTTTGCTAATTTATGTAAGTGTAAATCATGAGTATTTCAGTCTGAATTGGTGATTTGAGAGACAGTAGTCACTGTTCTTTAAGTGTTGTGAATCTTTTAATACAGCATTTTAATATAAATTATATAATTTAAAAAAAGCACTACTAATGCAGAGAAATTTTTTACAATTTATCATAATTAAACACCTCTGGGGATTGTGGGAGCTAGCCTGGAAGGTCTGGCTTTTCAGTCTGAGACTTTGGTCTTCAACTCTGAGCTTGGGCTGTGTACAAGAACCAGCGGGGTCACTTAAGGAGTCTGCAGGACAGACCTTTTGAGATCACATAGGCATGAGTTTAAACAGAATTTGGGATTAAACTGCTTACCCAGGTGTATGCACCCATATTCTGTCAAATTTTATATCCTTTGAAATTGTGGTTAAAACAGACTCCTCCTTGGAAGTGGCTGATTGAAGTAAAATCTCTCTGTGGAGTTTTATGTAAAGACCTGGGGGCTGCTTCAGTGCTGCATCTTCTGGGAGAGAAGCAGCACAAAAATCATAGCGAGTGCGTGGTTTGATACCTCCTTTATCCTTATCATAGTTCCTGAGCTGCTGCAGAAGCTAAAATACCTCAGGCACAAGAGTTAGAGCAGCCCCTTGAAAAGCTTTATTTGTACATCCAAATGTGTTATATATATATATATCAATCTTTTTTTTTTCAGCAAACACTTCACATTGGATTTGCAGTGGGAAACATTTTCCCTTAGCGTATGGCCTAAGATATTTTTGTAAAACTTCCTTGCAAGTTAGAATTGCTACACAAGGAGTAACGCTCAGAAGTGGAGTCCATTTGTGTTCCTAGGACAAGTAAATTCTGCAAACGTGGGCACAGCAGCAGATGCCCTAACTCTGTGAGCCCAGGTCCTGCACCTGCGTTGCATCTTGCTGGTTGTGGATGGGGTGCAGATCATGCAATTTTATTATGCAGTTCTGGGACAGCGAGGTTAGGCTGAAGTACAACAATAATGAGCAAAATTCACTCTGGTCCACTGCCGCCATCGGAAAGGAGGAACAGTCGCTCACACTTGCATGTCTTTTGGTTTATTGATTCGTGTCATTATAGTATTGTCCCAGACCTTGACCATGCAGTAGGCATCTGTAACAGATGAGCAAAAGGGATGTTGTTTGCTGTTGGAAATTGCAGTGGGTTTATCCAACAGATCCAGCTGTTGGGAAATACACTTAAGCATTTAGACAAAATTGGTGTGGTTTTTTAACTCGTGTGAATGGAGGTGTTGAAGACTGATGTGAAAAAATTGAGGTTTTATGCCATCTCTTAAGTTGGTGGAGTTTCCATGGCACAGGACAAAGAGCAAGGAGGCCTGACGGGCTCTGGCGAGGGGGAAGGGTGTTAAGAAATGCTCGCTAAGAGGTGTCATAAGCTTCTGGTTGGTGTGGGAGCCTCTGCAGATGCTCCCTCCTTACAGGCATTTCAGTGGCGTACCCGTTCCACTGCGTGTTTGAACACACATCCAGTATGCTGTAGCGTTTCTCTTCCCCCGCTCCCCCCAACACATTTCATACCCTTTCAAGTCTGCCCTGTCCATCGTGGTTCTCCTGCCAGCCACACCTCTCAAGCCTCCGTCCCGCTGTTCCGCTGAGCCTCTGGCACGTCACACGCTGCCAAGTTTTACTGCTTTGGCTCCGCTGCTTCGCAGGAGAGCCGCTGGCGCTGGCTGCAGGCTGCTCGGCCGGGGTACGTGCCCCTCTCTGCTCTGCAGGCAGGCGTAGAAAGTCTGCTCCTGTGTGCAGGATTATTCTTGGCCAAAGTGTTTCTAAGATAACACAGGTGTTGCCAGGTATAAACCCACTTCAGAGGGGAGGGTGTGAGCAGGCTTCGAAATGAACAGAGCATAAACAAGGCAGATCCTGTGCGTTTCTGTGGCACCACCATCCCATGAAAGCTGCCCAGAAGAGAAGCCAGCTTGTGGAGAGATTGCTTCATGCTGTGTAAACTGAGGTTTGGCTCTGGGAGAGGATTCCTTTTTTCTTTTTTTTTTCCTTTCTTTCTTTTTTTCCTTTTCTTTTTTTAGGGGAGTGTCATTTCCCTTTCATATACTTGCTGACTGCAGACAGACAGAGGAGCTGTTGTGATTTAGCTACCAAAGACTCATTGATGATCAGCTACGAATATAATAAATCCAAGATTAAGAAAAACAAAGCGGGGCTCTGGAAATGGTTTCTCATTCATTGCCCTGGGAGGATGAATGAGGGAGGCATGATACTTCAGCAGTTCAAATTAAGCTGCTGTTTGGAGTGATTTCAGGAAAAACTCTCCCCAGGTGGATCACGTGGTGTACTCTATCTACCTGAAAATAAAAATACCATTACAGAGAAAGTGGCATAAATATACCACCTTATATGGGTCATTTTAGAAAAGAAAGTTGGCATAGCTGTTTAGATTTTATGTTTGAAGAAGCATGTACAGCAACACGCCTGAGATAACGAGAAGGAAATCTCTCCTACTTTTTCACCCACAAGTCAGTTGGATTTTCAGCTTTCAGATTCCTACCACGTATTGTACGAGTCCGCGAGCAGGCAGGTAGGCACAGATGCTAACTTGTAGGTTTGAGTGGAGATACAGCGGTGAGGGCACAAAGGGAGGTGTTCAAAAGCAGGCTGCTGCTTATAATGATAACTCATGTGCTTTATACGTCCTAGATCCTCAAAATATGTGGGATTTCGTTTTGACTGGAAAGGGTAGTTGAAAGCGGGGACTTTACAGAAGGTGTCATTTGCCAGTCTTGATTTGACCAAAGCACACAAATAGTTAGCACAGGAGACCATCTGCTACCACGAAACAGAGGCGAATTTTTGTCCAGTGACTCTTGGTGACACTGCTATGAAAAGTTAGGGAATTTATTTTTTTGATGTTGAATCTTCTTGAGAGACAACATAAGCAAATACTATTTCATTAACTTTTTTAGGCGTGAGGGCTTTTTTTCAGTTTGAGAAAACAAAATACGTGAGTTTTGTTTTGTGTGACGGCTGTTCAGTAATGCATGCTATCGAGTTGTCTGTCCTTTCTTAATGTCAAATTTTTGTCATAAAATACAGAAGTACAAATTGTCTTGGAGATTATGACAAATGGGGGACCATAAAGTTTATATAGAGACAGAAACTTTGGGAGCATTTCTAAAGTGGTAGTGTTCTGTATTTAGTCTGAGATCAAACTGGTAATGGGAGTGTAGCTCACTTCCAGGAAGTAAATCAGACTAATAGGACCAAGGTTTCAGAATATCAGTGGCTTTTCTAGAATAAATTTATAATGATATAAAATACATTAAAAACATACTTCAGTGGGATTCCACTCATCCATTACCTCACTGTGACCTGAGAGTCCTTGTTTTAGCATATATTGTTCATAGGGACTGGCATGTTCTTCACCTGCTATTGTGCTTTCTTGGAGAACTTGCAATCCAATAGGTGAAAGAAGTCTGGTTGTTACTATTAAAAACCAATCGCTGCCATTTTGAACTAATACTGCAACATGCCAACTGTTTTTAAGCTGTGGATCTGACTCAAGACTAAACTCATTTTGCATTTGAGTGTATCATAAACTGATTTGCACTGCTGCTGTAGCTCATGAGAACATTATTTCTCATCTTGGACAGATGTCAGATCCCTTTCTTTCTCTTAGGCCATCTTTCAGCTGCCCTGCTAGTGCAATTTTTAAAGTTTTGTTACATGCAAGATCTAACAGTAGAGTGGGAAAGAACAGTTTGTTTTAGTGTATCCCTAAGTGCAGAAATTATTAATGTGCATGGATTTTTCCTCTCCTTTAAGCTTGTGTTGAAACTTGAGTATTCTGTTACTTTTTTGTGATACTAGTTGGCATCAGATGGAGAGATAATGAGAAATCATGAATTATGGTGCTGGTTGACTTCAGTTCAACCACTGGTGCTGCCAGGATCTCCCCCTATCTAGAACAAAACAGAAAATGTGTTCAGAATATCTAGTTAAGAATTAAACCAGACATGAGTAAGTTGATGTGAGGAAAAACGAGCAACCACTGCTTCAGGATTTGTATCTAACTGTAGAATAAGTATGACTGGTGCAGTATTAAGCACTTTTCTGTTGGTAAGCACTTTCGACAAAAATACTAATAAACAGTCAGGAAGTCAAATATGCTTAAAAGGTCTTTTTTTAATTCATTGATTTCTTATTCTCTGCAACATGAAATGGATGTGCCCCATCATGCATAATCCTGTTATATTGACAGTAAGAAACTGCTTCCGCTTTTCCTTCTTGCTCCAAAATGGGGTACTATAGAATAGCTACTGTATAGGCAACAGGAGTAGAGACAGTGGTCTTTTTTTTTCCGCACAATGGCTTACTTGTGATACTGAAGATTAGCTTTCAGCACATTACTGAAAAAAAGAACAGATACACTGGGTATCTGGCAGTACTAGGTTTCTCTGCAGACTCTTTTCAGCTGGAAAGCATGGCACTTTAAACGGCCTTTGCTTAAGTCTATATAGAGTGTCGCTTCCATTATTAAAAAATAATTAAAAACATAAAAGTGAGTTGTTTTAAACTGAGGGCCAAGTTGCAGAACAACTGATTTCTTAGTGTTAGCTAATGAAAATATTTGTAGGAGGTTAGGTTCAGAAAGCCCCAATTCTTAATCCCCCTGTGTGGGCAGAGCAGCAAAATCTAGTAGTTCATGTATCGAATTCTTCCATTGGCCCTGCTGTTGATTTTTGGAGGGAGGGGGCACGTGCTCCCCACTCTTTTTCTCAATTTCCATCTTACAGAAAGGAATAGCTTGCTTGCGTGTTACTAACGGCTACAAATTTTGCTGAAAATGTAAAATGTTACTCCTTGTTAGGACACAGGTAATTAATAAAAGTAAAGTGTGATGAGAATGTGTGGTTCAGTAATAACATATAATGAAAAATAATGAACATTTTCAGAGAAAAGGACATGTGTCCTCTTCCTTGTTGCACAGCTGGGTTTAGGCTTTTTCATCCTTCTATCAGTTTTTCAGCTTTGTAGTAGTCCAACATTCTTTTTAAGCATACCTTCTTACCAGCAGTTGACAAGAAAGGATTGATCTGGCAGGCTATTTGTCTGTCTCCTCCTTCCCTTTCTGTGTCTGTCTTTAATTTTTATTGCTTTTGTTCCTGCAAGTTAATTTTTTCTCTTTTTCCGGTTTGTGCTTTTCATATTCTTTTGTTTTCTCCCAATGCCTTCCATCTCAAAGACATGACTCATATTCTGTCCCAGGCTACTAGATTTTATCAGGGTAGCATTGCTGTTATTGTATCTTGGGTTTGCTGTATAATCAGGAAATGATCATAAAAAATAAACCACTGGTTTCCCGTTCTCTAAGTTATCATCATAAACTGCCATAAGTAAGTTACATACATACTCACTTATATCTTTTAGTCATACACGTTTTTAGTTCTGTTGGTCTAATGACAACTGGAAACAGTTTTAAATCTCCAGGCCTTGTGCATAGTTTCCTTTAATAATTTTTGTACAATTTATTATTTTTTTAATATGAAAAAAATGAAAGATATCAATTTCACCATTAGTTTGACACAAATTTCCCTCAGAAATAAAATTTGGCAATAGGGTATGTGTGTGTTAAAGAGACCACAGGAGCAGATTATTTCATTGGTTAAGCTAGGGTTATTCCATTAATGTAATGGACTGTGCTGAGTCACATACCAAGGTCATGAACCATTTATCAATTTTATTTCTGTAGGGGTTGTTACAAAATCGGCCGGACTGTTGTTCCTCCCCCCAGCCAATATAGTTAGCTGAGATGCCTGTTTGCCTTTTGCGCTTCGAGTAAGTTCGTTCTTTAATGTCGGTGTAATTAGCACAGTTTTGCCAAAGGAAAGGGGATTTCTCTTTTGGCTCTCGTATTTGTTTTTCATCATGAACAATAAGAATGCAGTAGCTAAAAATAGTGTTTAAAAGAACACGAGTTGGAGTGTCTCATCTGAAATGCTGGAATAGCGCAGGGTATGAGCAGCTGCTGCCAGCCTGCTAAAGCTTGGGTTTAAATTCGGGTGGAGGGAGGCCTTTCTGCTCGTGGTCCCAGAGGTGGCAGAGCTCCCCCGGGTGGCACCTCGGCCTCACCGGTCCTGTGTCTCTTCACGCAGATGTGCTCATTTAAAACTCTGATCAAACAGCTGACCCAATTGTTGGTTCCTTAAAAATACTTGCCAGCATCTAGAGACAAGCGTTCAGTATCAATATGAATAAATCCCCCCCCCCCCTTTTCTTCCCTCAAAAAAGAAACACAGCAGGTTTTAAAGCTCTGAAGATGGAAACAATGCTATACATGTGAGTCATTTAAATAGATGCATACTCCTTGATGGGGTTTTACACAGCCATTTTACCAACATGTGGCCACAGCAAATGATCAGGAAACTCTTGAATTCAGAAACCTGTGTTCAAGCCACTGTAGCTCTCTCTCGACTTAGGAAAAGGGTGCGAGGGTTTGAGCAGAAGGATGGCTGCAGGAGTACAGGTGCCTTACCTACAGTGACAAGTACCTCTGTGTCATGATTTGGTTTTTTAAAACAATGTGATGTTTTTGGAGATCCTGAGTTTAGTAGGAGTCTTAGAATTTGCCTTTTTGTTTGTAAGACTGCCAACTTAACCTGTGTGAGAAGTTAGTATTTTAATGCTTCCAGTCCTTGGTTTACTGGCATGTATTCAGTAGCAAGATAATTGAAAACCTGAAGTAAAAATACAGGGATGGGGTTTTGTAGTTTGGGCAGTATGCAGCGCCTGTCTGCCACCATCCAGGTGTGTTGCTGCATCCCTGGGCTGTGTTGCTGTACGAGGAAGCTGTAGTTGCGTTGCTTCAGTGTTTGGCATTGAAGTAGCATTCCCTGAGTTGGCTTTAAGAAACTGCAGTTTATACACTTACTTCTTTATGTATTTGATTTGACAGGGTGCTTGGGTGGTTCATTTTATTTCTATGTTCATGAAAGTTTTGTAAGTGTGTTTAAATTAAATGGGTCTAGCTTGTTGACTGGTAGACTTTCAAAATTTGAGAAAGTATTCATACTTATGAGTAAAACATTTCTATATTGCTAGCGTGCTAGATTTGAGTGAGGGGAAAAATCAGGGCAAAAATGAAATGTAACTTCATTTTCCTCAAAATATTTGAAAACTCTGTGTTGATAGTGACTCTGTAGGTGTACTTCCAGTCAAAGCTGCAGGACACAGGTAAGACCAAAGTCCTCTTGCCAAAATCCTGAGGCAGTATGTCATCCCATGGTGGTGGCCTTAGAACAAGGAACTCAACCATCTCTGTGCCACAGGTGAAGCTTCTCATTGGCTTTCATAGTTTTCTTGTGTAGTTTCATAAAGTACATACTATGTTCGACATGGAGTGAAGGTGAACTGAGTGGCTCAGAGGGAGGGATGAACTAGTCCGAAGAGTTCTGCATCGTTTTTACTGCATAGCCTTCTTGGGCTCAGCATGACCCTGGGTTTTAGTGGGATCTGCTGATGTTCAGCTGCCCCTGTTGGTTTGTGTTCCTCTATAGCCAGAGACTATATTGTCTCTCACAAGGCTTCCTTGCACACAGCCTGACACTTAAACCACCCGTGGGCCTCAGGCAGCCTAGGTGCTGCAGATTGGCCTGTTGGTAGATCACTGGGCATATCATCAGGAAACATCATTTCTCTCTTCATCTCTGTTAGCTCTCCACTTCCACAGTGTCTGAGCACAGTGCTGTAGTATGTGTGTTGCCAGAGAAGGAGAAACTGGGTGAGCTGGAAGAGGTAGAGGGATCTGCCCAGGTTATAGAATCACAGAATCATAGAATAGTTTGGGTTGGAAGGGACCCTTAAAGCTCATCTAGTCCACCTCCCCTGCAATGAGCAGGGACATCTTCAACTAGACCGGGTTGCTCAGAGCCCCGTCCAGCCTGACCTGGAATGTTTTCAGGGATGGGGCAGCTACCGCCTCTCTGGGCAACCTGTGCCAGTGTTTCACCACCCTCAGTGGGAAAAATTTCCTCCTTCTATCTAGGCAAAACCTACCCTCTTTTAGTTTAAAGCCATTACCCCTTGTCCTGTTGCAACAGGCCCTGATAAAAAGCCTGTCCCCATTTTTCCTATAGGCCCCCTTGAAGTACTGGCAGGCTGCAATAAGGTCTCCCCGGAGCCTTCTCTTCTCCAGGCTGAACAACCCCAACTCTCTCAGCCTGTCCTCACAGGAGAGGTGTTCCATGCCTCTGATCATTTGTGTGGCCTCCTCTGGACCCGCTCCAACAGGTCCATGTCTTTCCTGTGCTGAGGGCTCCAGAGCTGGACACAGGACTCCAGTTATGAAGGGATCTGCCTGCAGCAGAGAAATGGGTGGGACCTCACTGTCCTGCATCCTTTCCTTGTGCCTCAGCTGCAGACTCACGGGCAACTTTCCTTGGCTGGAGAAACAAAATGAAAAGTGAAGCTTCTTCTCTGCTTCTTCATTTTAAGCCAGTGCTGCTAATTATTAACTGTACTGGGTGTAGCTGGCAAGGTGCTGAGGCGGGGGCTGCAGGGCAGCCCCTGTGCGGAGGGGTCG
>NW_010549599.1:88634-143051 GCF_000687285.1 Phaethon lepturus | reverse complement strand
GGTTCCAGCCGGTTCCAGCCAGCTCCAGCAGCCCCACCGCAGGGCACAGCGGAGCCCCACAGCCACAGGCAGGCGCCTCAGGAAAAGCCTGGGGCAGAAAGGGCAGAAAAAGCTGAGCCAAAGGAGCAGTGGGGCCGGCGCCACACAAAGCACCATGGGTGAGCTGGTAGCACCCTGAAGGGCCTGCAGCCTGCAGAGGAGACGGCTGAGGAGGGAGACAAGGGTGAGGAGGGAGACAAGGGTGAGGAGGGAGACAAGGGTGAGGAGGAAGGGGCGGCGGGAAGAAATGGCTGCGCCCAGCCCCTGCGCTGCCCACATGAGGACCGGCATGAGGCTGCCGGTCTGAACCCAGCTGGCTGCTGTTGGTTTTCTAGTTAGATGCGCAGGCCTGTATACATATCCTTTAAATACTCTTCCCCTCTGCCCCCACCCCCAATTTATATCAAGGAAATATCTGGGAAAATACTTGGAAATAAGGAGCCCTGTTTGGGCCACATATGTCTGTGGCTTTTCTTTGAACTGGATGGGGTAGAAACTGCAAAGTGGTTGAATTAATTAGCTGTAGAGGTTACTTGTTAAATAATACCAAATGAAACCAGAATAAGATTTCTGTTAACATTGTTTCTTCTTTCAACACTGAAGATGTTTAAGGATTGACAGAAATTCCCTTTTTGTATGTGTATGCATAATTAAAATGCAAAAGCACACTGCTTGTCTACTTGACACTAGTTCTTCATGAGTGTAGCTTTGCTGATTCAAGGGAGAGGCTGCTAAGTAAGGTTAAGGTTAGGCTGTTTTATTTTCATCGAGTGTTTTTTTTTTCATGCTACCACTGGTTCTTTAATATTAACATCCTATACAGAGGTTTTTCCCCATCCTAAGCCTGTCCCATCCTTTTCTGCAGCAGAAATTAAAAACAATATTATGCTACATACTATTTTATCATTAATACAATGAGTATAGGAAGGTCTTCTTTATTTGTCTTTCTGTTTCAGAATTTTTTATTTTCAGTGCCATCTACTACTGCCAGCTATGCAGACTGAGTGCGTGAAAAGGGTGTGTGGAATTACTTCGTAAGCCCAACCCAGATATTTTCAATTGTTCAGACTCTTACAAGTTTAAAAATAAGCAATTAGACTTGTTATGTGACACCGTTCATATATGTTTAATTTAGTTGTCATTTGCCAAGACTATCAACATGCCAGGTATTCAGTGAAAGATTACGCTTTTAATTCATTATTTACTTTGAGAGAAGAAGCAGTGGTGAAATGAAATTCTCACTCTTCCTATCCCATCTCTCTGGACCTGTTGCAGTGGTTAAGGACATCTGTGATAAAACATAGCTTGCATTTAACAGCAGCGTGGTCAGGATAATTGGAATAAGGTTGATATATTAATAAGTCTTTGGATGCTGAGAGGGAAACAGAACTGCTTGCAAATAACGTTTTGGCTAATCTCTGTATGTGTGTGCATGTGTCCGTGTATGTGTTTGATTCACTCGGGTTGGACTTTTTGTGTTGCTGCTTATGTTAGGAGGCACCTGCTTCCAGGCATTCATGTGCTGCCTCATGCAAATCACAAAGAATACATGGGATTTGATAGCAGGAAACAGTTTTTGGCACTCACAGGCCAGGCAAAAGCTTAAGTGTGCTGTGCTTAGCAGACCTTAGCAGACTTTTTTTACTCTGTCAAAAACAGCACATCCTCTTGTGAGGATTTGATACTGACAGTATAGGCAACAAATGACTCCGTGGTGCCTAAATGCTTCCAGCGTCTCTCGCCCTAACTCTGAACATGGGCAGTGATGACACAGATGGTTATGGATCTCTCATGTCTTCCATTATGGAATGGTAATATTTTTGGCATATAATAGCCTACTCGATCAGGATGGGAGAAAAAAAGTTTGGTCTAGCAGTTTCCTGAACACATCCATCCTTCACTGGCTGATCCTGTTCCCTGATGCTGTGAGACTGAATTTAGCCTGCTAGGAGGCCTGGGGTGGCTGCAGCCTGGGTTGGAAGCATTCTTGCTTTGCCAGCACCATTCAGAGATGTCGTTCCGCAGAGCAACAAGGAGCGATCAGCCCACTTTGCTTGTGCCTGTGTCAGTAGATGTCTCGATTTCTTTATTCAAAGTACTGCAGAGGTGTATTGTATTAGAAGTTGCATAGAAAATAAAGCAATGCTGCACAGAAGTAGCTGAATCTAAATAATGGATGCAATTTATATAGTATTTAATCCTACTTCTCATGTATTACTCTTGACTCAGAAGCAGAAGCAATGGTAACATTCTTACTACGTCAAATACATATGCACAGGTATCATTTGGGTAAGGGAAAAGCAGCATTTACATGCTGTATGTCCTGTGAAGGTGAGAAGCATGCCTGTGCTTTTCTCAATTACAGGGTGCAGCAGCCACAGGTGCAGGACGCTTTCCTTTGCCCCTGTATTCAGTGTGGGAAACTTGTGACTCAGCTAGGAAGGCGAGTTCCTTTCACTTTTGTTTTGGTAAATGTCACTCTGTGTTTCTCCTGCCTTGCCACTTTGCTTGGGTGCAGTTTGTGGTGGGCTCAGCAGAAGAGAAGCGTTTGGAGGAACCTTGCTCTCTAAGCTGCATGCAGGATTTTCCTGGCCAGGAAAGCCCAATAAACATCAGAAAGGATGCTAGGTCTGCTCGCGGTTGAGTGTCCTCATCACTCTTTGGGAAGAACAGTGCCAGCATGTGTCAAGTGAGCAACTGCTGGGCCCTGGCTTAGGGAGTGCTCTCTGCATGCTGGTAATTTCACCAATTGTCACTATGCCACTGACCTTCCTATTTCAGAGGAGGTGACCAAAGAGGTTGTGGTGTGGCAGCTCTGACTTTATCTTGCATCCTCAGATTTCCTTGACCTCTCTGAGTGATTTTAGGATCGGAAATGATACAAAGTCAGGGTGGTAATGCGGTAATGCATGAAGATAGGCTTGCTTCCTTTTTTCATGGATTTTTTTCCCCCTCCATTTTTTTCTTCTTTTTTTTTCCCTTTTTTCTTTTTTTTTTTTTTTTGTGATACATTAGTTATATTTGATACTTTAAGTTTTCAATAAGATGTATTAAGAATGTAAGAGAACTGTGCCTTTGCAGATCTAAAAGGCAGCTGGCTGGATGCCCAGGGCAGTTGCTTTCAGCATCCCAAAGCTTCTCTAGGTGCCATGCTGCCAGTGCTCGGCTTTGTCCTGGGTCTTGAAAGTTGTCTTCAAACTGGGGGAGGCAGTAAGCTCGACTGTCAACCCAGAGATGAAACCGAGCTCTGTTGAGGTTCTGCCAGGCTGAAAACTTGGCTTTCTGCAAGGTCAGTGGCAAAACTCCCATTGACTTGATTGAGTACAGGATTTCTTTGTTTTGGTTGTTACTGATTGTGAGGAGGAAACTCTGTTCCCTCTTCTGTATTCATTCAATGTTCCCAGGTGGCAGCTTTCAGATGGTACAGGCACCTTTGTTTCAGCATAGGCTGCCAACAGCTTGTGTAGTCATGCAATGCCAGATTTTAACGTGATTTTCATGTAAGATTAAGTTTATTTGATTATGTTCTTTGCCAGTATTTTCTTGAAAAAAAAAATGTTTGTTTATTTTTTCAGCCATTGGTTTGATTTCAGTTTAATTGACAGAGGGAGAGATAAGCCTAATATAATAGCTTTTTATAAGTCTCTGGAAAGTTGGTGGCTTGTAGAGAGGAGAGGCCTCGTAACCACCCCACTCAGAGGAAGGCTACGGGATAAGGTTCAGTGTTGAAAACAGTCATTAAGCGTTCCAGAACTGAGAAAAGCTTCAGTGAGACTTTTTTTTAATATCAAAATCAGTCCCGACAAGACAAGGAAGCTGAAGGAAATCAGACATCATTAATATTGCTGTTTCTTTATTTTTGACAAGGACATGGAAATCTTTTCTCTTGGTTAGAAGACCGGCTCTAATTACCATGCTTTTTTGGTGCTTGCGTTTGAGGTGTGTGCGCCTTTTGCCATTTCTAGTGTAACTATAGCAGTTCATGTTATAAGGTAGTCTGATATGCCCTGCTTCTTGTGTGGGTTTTGTAGGCTCTACTGAGTTTGCAGCTAGCTCAGGCATGTCTACACAATCTTGCTGTCGCTGCTGTGATGCCCCACCAGTACTTAGAGAGCAGCCTCAGGCATGTTTGCGTTGGGTTATCTCCGAGTAGCATTTAAAGCTAAGTGGTAGATACCTTCGCTCTCTTGGTAAGGTCTTCTCATTTATAACATGTAACACCATTCCCATGGCTTCCAGTCAGCTAACGGGGGTGATGCAAGGTCTTGATTTTAATCCATAAAATCCATAACGGCCCAGACTCTTCTCTGGCTCCTGTGTCCTGAGCCAGTGCCACACATCCGTAAAATGCCCAGAATAATTGTTCCTGATTTGAATGTGTGTGATAAAGAGGGAGGGTATTTGGCTGCTTCCTCTCTCGTTTGATACTGTCTGGGTGTGTTGACATGCCTGATTTATCAGGATTTTCTTCATAGTGTGCTCCACATTGCGCTGCGTGAGGCTGTTAAGCGCTCAGTTGATACCACATCCTTTTTTGTTTTGTGAGATTTAAAATCCGTTAAGTACCACACGTGCCTACAGGATACATTAAACAGAATTCTAAATGGAAACTATCTAAACAAATATTTTTTGCTGACATCTAAGAATCATTAAAACATTTCTGTTCTTACTTGAATGAAGACCAGAGTCCTACTAATCAGCTGTTTGATGTTGTATTTATCTGTGTTAACATTTGCAGTTTTCTTTTTCATCAGACTTTCTGTTTTATGTTAACGTAGGTCTGAACTCCAGTGTAGAGTTGGAGTATGGTTTATTGCTGTACAATTAAGTTTATGATTTGCTTTTAATAAAACAAAATACTTAAATTTCAATTTAAACTAAGAAGTACTTGATTCCTGTGTCATTTAGAAAGTAATGGAATATCTTAAAAGCAAAAGCAAAATATATATGGTTCTCATAAGAGTTTTTATTAAGCAAATCAGCACCAGGAAAATACATAGAGAAAATCGGCTGAAACAGTGGGATTTCCTGATAAAAGCACCTGTGGCAGCCTATGAGTACAGGCTCTGACAACAGTAAAGACTGTTGTGTTGAAGTTGGGTATTTCTTTACCTCATTGACGCTGCGTATTTGCTTCATTAACCTTTTTTTAATATACTGATGTATGTGATTTCTTACTGTGTGACAGAGTATGAATTAAGACTGAATTATAAATGCTAATTAAGAAGATGATTAAGAGAGTAAGGAATTTCCTGGCATATCTGATTCTATTTCTCTGCAAGTGAATGTAAATGGTACCTCACAAAAAATAAATTGTTAGATCTTTTAGGGTTTTCTTTTTCTACTTTTAAAGAGAAGGTTGTCAGCCCTATAGTTCTGGTGCTGGCTGCTTTGGTGACGTGGTTTTCTACAGAGTCAGAATTTACAGAATACCAGAATGTAGATTGAAAAAAAGAGTGTAGTTTCATGTCACTGGTGTTCTAGATGGGGCAATCCAAAGCAAGTAAATTGTGTCTCCTTTATCCTCCAGTGTATCAGCAGACCCAGACTTTTGAATACATAGAAACAGTGGGCATTGGACTTGGATACAGCCTTCCCCTCCCTGCCCCAAGAAATTTGATGTAAGGTCAGTGTGACAAGGTCATGAGTGCTTCTCAAAGGGCAAGTAAACTTGAGAGGAAGCACAGAGGCCTTCTTCCTCTTAGGAGAGCTCAGTGCTGTGGGAAAATAAATGACTTTAGTAGGGCCTGCCTGCCGTGCTTTGTGTCTCTCCTGCTGGGGACCATCTAGCTTCAGAGATTAGGTTTCAGGAAAAGTGTTAGTTGCTGTTGATTAATTTAATTTCCACCTAGAAGTATGTATTTCTATTGTTTTGGGAAGCCCTTTTGGATCTAAGGGGTGCTCTGGAACCGAGCCAAGATGCCTCCCTCTGGTCCACAACCTTTAACTTCGTGTCTGTGCCTTCTTCTTTTGGTACGTTAGGGTGTGTAGGTTTTCTGAAGTAACTGTAATCTTGCCACCATTTGTAGACAGATGAATTAAAACCTTTGTCATGGAGGTAGGTGCAATAACATGGGTTTAATTCTGCAAAGAGCTCAACTACCATTGACTGCCTGTTTTTGTAGGATCTGTTTGTATAAGGGTGAAATGAACTTCGGTAGCATACTCCTGGAGCGTTCCCATTAAATGAGAAATGATGGATTTGTCAGCTCACAGTTACGTGTGTTAATGTTTACCATGGGTGTACTTATTTAAGCAAGTAATCATTCTAAACATAATTGTTCCCCATCTGCACATCAGATGGGCACTGGTTTAATGCTATTTCTAGTTGAAGCAGGTATCAATAGGGATATTGTTCTATAGTAATGTCAGCAATTTTCCACTGAAGTGCTCACGAGTTTGTAAGCAAATTATAAAAGTAGGAATTAGCCAGCACAGTAAATCACATCAAAATTTCACTAGCCATATATTTGTTGTTTTTTTCTGGTTCTTTCAAAAGTATTCAATCTTCTGTGTCCCTTGTGAACAGACAATAAAGTAAGCACTTCAATGCTGTAGGGCCCTAATCTACAGAGTCTTTAAGCCTCTAGAGAGTGAGTCTCGGTAGGTGGTAGTCGATGTTAAAAAGTCTGTGGGCACAAAAATAGAGCATAGTCTGAGATACATTTTCTCAGTAATACAGTGCAAATGCACCTTGAAGTTGCATCTTAATTGGCAGTGCAAGTCACTACAGGAGGGTTTATAAATCAGTGTTGCTAAGCAATAAACTTTTTTATTTATTTAAATAGCCTTATTGAAAGTGATTGTTGGTAAGAGACCAAGAAAGGACAACACCACCGAAATCTGTACTGCACCTATGACTTCAGGGGACATATACCATACAGTGCAAGTATTTCTGAGCTAGCCTCATTGATTGCATAATCATATCTTTAGTCATTGACCCCTCTAGAAACAAATTTTCTTCTCATTACTTTCATTGGTTTGCTATTAATAAACATGATGAATACTAATGTAATTATTGGCTGTTAATAAAACCTATTCCAACTAATAAGTTACCTTTCCAGACCTAAAAGTGTTAACAGAGAGCTCAGCATGGAGTTGTGGCACTCAGCACAGACAGTGAGGTGAAAGCTGTAGCGTCCTCACAAAAACGCAGCTGACGTGCAGTAGAGTGAGTGCATTTAAAGGATGCATGTTTGCCCACAGCGTGCAGAGGATGCAATGCCAGCAGTGATTCCAGCCTGCTTAGAAATGCTCTTGGCTTTCTTTTCATGCCAGTGTTTTCCCACAGGTGAGAACGGTTAGTAAGAATCCAGTTAGCCAACGTGGACGTGACTATAAGTTCATGAATAACGCTGAGAAATCTCACTAATTGTCTCACCAGTTAATGATATTTTAACCTTGTAGGTTTTGCAGTTCAGCCACAGGATTTGCCATCTGCGGGGAACTTGGTGTGCGGAGGCTGTCTGCACGGTTGTAGCCTCCCATCTGCTAAACTGAGCATCCGTAAAACAGTGCAATGAAGATCCGAGAGCACCGAGAACAGAACAGAATGACCTGACAGCAGGGCTTGGGCACTTTACTGTATAAGCAGTAGCATTCTGGATGTTTCTCTAAGTACATTTGGGATGCTATAGAATTTTTTTTTTTTTTTTTTTTTTTTTTTGCTAACCAGTGCCATTGTGCTTAAGTGTCAGTAACATAAAATAGCATCCTTCTCTTTTCCTATTCAAGCATACCATTCAAAGCAGCCTGATTTAGTCACAAGTGAAGGAACTGGATAACATTGCAGATGAGCATGAGCAACATGATGTTTCCCTTAGTATTTTCAGTATGATTATTATTATTGCTTGGAAGGGAGTGAGACTAATAGCTTGGTACTTAATAAGTAGTGAAAAACCAATGTGACTGTGTGGATAATGGAGAAAGAAGTCAAAAATACTGGTGGGAATAGGATTGGATGGCTGGCCACTGAATGCTTTGCACTATATCGTTGCTTGTTCCACAGCAGGTCACTTCAACAGCCATTGCTTGGTAATCTTTTGATTTTGGTCCGTGTGAAAGTGGCAGGTAGTTTTACCTCAGATGCTGGCGGCTAACCATTTGCATCCTAAAGCTTAAATGTGTATTGCCTTTGTCAGTGTTTTGGTTCATCTGAGTTTTCTCCTCTGGCAGATGTCATTGTGAAAAGACCAAGGTTTCACCAACCCTACCTAGTGTGCTGTTTTTCTACTTCTGCTTTTCTAGACCAAATTTTTTTGAAGGTGAGGCTTGTCCATACAATCTCCAGTATTACTTGTTAGTGGGGTTTTGTTCTGCTCGCGTCTCCCAAGCTAAAGAGTTACAACTATTGGTGTATCTCTGACTCAGAGATGCAATAATACTGCAGTTTAGATAGCAGGAATTTAACGTTCCAAAATAGAATAACTCATGTATGCTTTCTTGCCTTTAACCACAAAAGACTTCTGTTTTTCTTTAGCTTGTGTTTCACCAGATGAGGCAACTAATAACCATAACGTTAGCTGCTCTCCTCTTTCATTCCTCTTTACTGATGTACAGCCTAATGGAGTTGCACATGATGGCACCAGCATGTAGTGTGGTCTTTGCCACACACTGAACGTGTGGGTGGTATCTCAAAAGTCCTGTGATACAGGTCTTAGGCCAGACCTTGCAGTGCTTATTCAGGCAGTGTTTTCATTAACTGCAGCAGGCATCTACCCAAATCCTGGGATTTGGCTCCTTTTTAAAAGATTTTCTCTAGGGCTTGTGTTTTGTTTTGGGAACTGATACAGGTAGGTCTGTGAGGCTCCCTAGTGTGACTGTGGTGAATAGGTGTAAAACCATTTGTAGGCTGCAGTGTGATTCCTTGATCAGTTAAAGTCCACTCCATGCACAGGTCTGTCCTTGCTTTCAGTCTAAATGGGGGCTCCCTAAAGTAGCATTGGGGTGAATTGCATGGCCCGGGCATGACAGGAAATCAGGTTAGTGTCCTTATGGCTTCTTCTGGCCCTAAAAAGTGACTGTATCGTGAAACTGGTATGTGAACTGCTTTGTACTGGATCTTGAGGGAACACCTCAGTAATTGGAAGCAGGATGAGGCTTTTACTGGAAGATAACGCACTCTCAATCAAAAATATGGGTGATGTATTAAAAAAGTGTGTTTGAGGATACCAGCCATAAGCTAACAAAGCATTTTGGCGTTCCTGGCAGAGGATGAGCTCTTGATAGTTCAGCTATGCAGTGTCAGTGCAGGAGTCCCTGTCGTGGTTTAGCCCCAGCTGGCAACTAAGCACCACGCAGCTACTCACTCACTCCCCCCACGGCGGGACAGGGGAGAGAATCAGAAGAGTAAAACTGAGGAAATTCATGGTTTGAGATAAAGACAGTTTAATAAGTAAAGCAAAAGCCACGCACACAAGCAAAGCAAAACAAGGAATCCATTCACCACTCCCCATGGGCAGGCAGGTGTTCAGCCATTTCCAGGGAAGCAGGGCTCGATCATGTGTAATGGTTTCTTGGGAAGACAGATGCTGTAACTCCGAACGTCCTCCACCCCTTCCTTTTCTTCATCCCAGCTTTATATACTGTGCATGACATTATATGGTATGGAATATCATTTTGGGCAGCCTGGATCAGCTGTCCCAGCTGTGTCCCCTCCCAGCTCCCTGTGCACCACCAGCCTTCTTGCTGGCAGGCCAGCACGAGAAGCTGGACTGTCCTTGACTACTTAGCAATAACTCAAAACATCAGCACGTTATCAACATTTTCTTATCCCAAATCCAAAACATAGCCTCACACTAGCTTCTATGAAGAAAATTAACTCTACCCTGGCTGAAACCAGGACAGTCCCGGCCAGATGGAAGCCGGTTTGCCCTTGTTTGGCAGCGGTGCGATGCTTCACGAGCAGTGGAGTGGCCAGGTCTCACATCTCAGCCTCTCATGAAATGGATCAGATCTGGGGAGATGTCCCTGGCAGCAAACTGTATAACAATGAGTTTATTCGCTTGTACATTTGAGACCAGGAAACTGCAACACAGTGCTTTTTAATGATTGATTGGTTAAGTTTGTGAAAGGTTTGAAATTATAGGTACAATGTGAGGAATTACATCCATTAGAATGTGACATCTCACCTTGACTTTTGTTTATTTTTCTTTAATTTCACCCTTGGGCAAGCATGGTCATGTAATTCCATCCCTGCTGCCTCTTCTACAAATGCTCTCACTCAGTTTGCTTCTGGTCTTTTTTTTTTTTTCTTTTGGCATTAAAACTTTATTTTTAAAATACGTAAAGCTGTAGGGTTTCTCATCAATAGAATCAAATGGAAGATCAAAAATATAATTAAATAACTTTCATTTCTTTGCCAAAAACAAATTATTTTTTCTTGTCTATTTTGGGTGACTTTTATCACGCCCGCAAGGGAATCATTTTCATCATGTCTGTCAGTGTGATCCTACCTTAGAAATGGAATAATCTTTTGAAAGTAATACAAAATTCAAATAAATGTTTGAAAAGAGAAAAGCATAAAATAGTTATATACCATAATAGCCAGGGAATTCAGAGTAAAGACTGTTTAAAAAAAAAAATCTTATTTAAAAAAATAAAGTAAAGTAGGGAACCCTAATTCCCTGAGCCATAGCAACATGGAAATAATCCAGTTCATTGGATCTTGATGTCTGCTGAAGGTTTCCAGCTGTTTAGCAAGTGTAATATTATATATGTTATGAAATGTTGTAAAATAATACTGGAAACCAGTTACTATAGGAGTAATATATTTTAGACCTGTAATTTACGTACTACATATGAGACATGTAAAGGTGTACGTTACCAGTGTTGCACATACTTCTAATTTATCAGTATATTTTTCCTGTGATAGACTAAGTAAACTTGAGAATGTTCTTTGATTATTTTTTTTTTATTCTACACCCCCTCCCCCCAATAAAGAGCAAACCAAAAACTCAGTTTAATTGGTTAAGTGTTATAGATGGCAAGGTGGAATGGAGCTAGAGCTCCAGTTTACATTGCAGGGTTGTCTGGATGAACTCCTGCCTCTTCAGTAGTCATGGACATTATCATGCTCTCCTGGTTTCTGGTCTCCATCTCTGTGGGTTTTGTTTAACTTTTGTTTTCTGTTTTCAAAATTCTTGAGGTGGTTTTATGTTGGTGCTAATCTGTTTGTATTTCCTTTACATTTGTGTTGCGTGATAATTTTTCTGAACTGCTGTGTCTAGAAGCTGAAAGGATTTTACTTACAAAGAGGGAACTTGTCATATTATTAATGCCTATCTTATGGGTGTGTTTTTCCCAGCCTGTGATCAGGGTTTTCTTTGCTTTGCCGTGAGCAGCAAAGAGTGAAAAAGAAATGTGCTCTGAAGGATATCCGCTTCGCAGGCTGGATCACTTGGCAGGATCGAAGTCTACCATGCTGTCTGTATCTTGATGGTTTGGAGTACGAGCTGTGCCTCCAGGCTGGGTTTCTGGCTTCGCTATGCAAGTTGCCAGAGAGAGAGAGTGAGTGAGTGAGTGAGTGAGTGAGTGAGTGAGTGAGTGAGTGAGTGAGTGAAGATACTCATCTGCTTTTTTTCCTCAAACAGCAATGTGCATGGATTTCCCCTCAAAAGACTGTAGAAGTGCAATCACCTGAAAGTCAAGAATGTTTACTTCAGTACCTCCTGTTTTCCACCGAAGGGACACTGCATTTGTGTACTGTGCTCATCACTGAGCACTCTCATGTTGATCTGTTCCTCCCAATTATGAGATGGGGTGCATGCGAACATCACGGAGAAACCCCCTGCAACTGTTCCAGCCTTATGCATTAACAAGATTGCAAATTGACTTGTCTCAGTTGGAGGACCTGTGCTAGTTTGTTCATCAAAAATTAATGTTGCCCCTAATTCTGCTATGTTGAGGGTTGGTTGTTACTTTTGTTTGGGTTGGATTGGGTTTTGTTTTGTTTTTTTTTAATTTTTTTTTTTTTTTGTTTGTTTAAAATGAATTGTTAGAGAGAGAACTGGTATAGAAAGGACCAGATTCTACAGACTGGTGTAGTATGGAGCTCTTGTGAAACTCCTGCTGACATCCATGGGGTGAAGTCTGCTCCATATACCTGTTAAGTTGCGTTTGCCTTACAGGGCAGAGAGGGATCCAGATTTTTTTGAGCATCGTGAAAATGTGTAGGATCACATTATGTTGTGTGTGTGTGTGCGTGTTAGACCTTATCTGAAGAAAGACCATCTCTGCATAGCATTGCCATGAGGGTGGAAGTCCCAGGACCACTTCTGTTTGAAACCAAGAGAATTTTTTTTCAGCATGGGATTATAAAGTCCAGGTCGCATCCTATTGCTTGGAAGTTATATATTAATAAAGTGTAGGTCCAAAGGGCTCGTGTTACCTTGTCTTGATGTTCTTAATCTGGTGAAACTTTTCTTCATTTCTATTGCGTTTCTTCTATGTGCTGTGCTATGGAAACACTGGTCTTGTTGGTTGGTTTGCTTGTTAGTTTTCGTTTTCCATTTTGGGAAGCCTGATGCTGTTACCAAGAACAGTGCTGGTAGGTTATTTATGTATTCTGACTAATTATTTCATGGCTATATGCATTTTTTTCTGCATACAGTAAAGTGAGATGAACCACTTCAAGCCTTGGTAAAAGGCACTGTACATTTGTGTATTAGAATCAGCTGCTTGTTTTTACTCTGTCTCCTTATCAAGGGCTGAATTGAAGCATGCATGTAAACATGAGTGAATCATAGGTTTGAAGTGTTCCTGCTTCTAACTTCACTTGCAGACTTAATAGCACGTTAGGGGGGCCTAACAAGTGTCTCGGTATTGAGCGTGGTGAAAGTCATTTGTGGAAAAAAAGATTGCTGTTGAGCTAAATTTAGTTTGAATTAGCTCACAGTGAAGAATGGTATGCAACTTTTACATAGTATGTTGTGTTTATAGCATGGAAAGTACCCATGCTTAAAACAGGCTTTTAAATCACACTTTCTCAGTGCATTATTTTAGTGGGGGAACAAAAAGGCTTTTATTATGGAGTGCTTTTGTCTTGTCCTTTATAACCATCATAGCTCTGACAGGGAAAACTGAATGCTTTTTCTGTCTTGCATTCAGTAGTATTGACAGGCTTCTCAGCACCTTCTGACTGCAGTTGCTGGAGCCCGTCAGAAAGCAGCTGCACGTGCAGAACCAAGGTGGAGCTGGAGCTGTGGATTTCAGCCTGCGGTTCATAGAGCTACTTTCTATTACTGAGGTGTTTCAGAAGAGTTGGCTAGGAAATGCAAATCTGTGCCACGTATCGCTCTACAAATGTGGACTTTAAAGGGATCTGCTTCCACGCATTTGAAGCAGTCACAGTGTTTCAAGAGAATATGTAGTCATTATTGTGGAAAAGTTCATATGAAGTCACCTGAATTGTTGCTAGGTTAGACTGTAGTGGGAAAGTTTTTCCGTTTTCCTTTCTCTGATGTCCCTGGAGGAACCAGACCTACACTGTCCTTTCTGCACAAAAGAAAAGGAGGGTTCTAGTATCTAAAAGGCCCTGGCAGCGTAATGCCAAAAAGAATATGCATTGTTACATATTTTATGGAGGTAAAGTGAACGCCACTGGTTAATATATAGCTGATGCTTTTGATGGTATCATGCCTGATTTCCTGACATATACACACACACACCGGCCCCAAGCAGTGTTGTACAAGGTCTGCAACTGCAGAATTGGCCGTAAAGAGTACTTAAGAAGTGGACAAATAAAAATTGCACTCCCATCTCAGAGCTATAAATTGGTAATAAGGTGTCTGACCTTGTTTGTCTGTTCCTTCAGAAAACCAGATGCAGCTTTATGTTATTGCTAGGGAACAAACGTGTGCAGTGTACTCACAGTTTACTTCCAACTCCTTCATCAGCTTCAAAACTCTGTCGTTCTTCAATTCTCCCCTGAAGTTTCAAGTCTCCTCCGTTTCAGCTGGTTTCAGTTTCATGTTTGTTTTATTATCATTGCATTATTTTCTCTGGAATTTGCAACTCCAGGTAAATCATAATTAAAAAAAACTAGTTCTGCCAGGCTCAGGACACTTGCCTGCTGCTTTTCTTCCCATCCCCTTTGGAACTTTGTTAGGAGCACTGTATTGGAATTGTCCCCCACATTGTAGGACAAGCTTTAAAAACAAAAAAGAAAAGCTATATTAAGAAACAAGTTGATGTGAATCTCTGTAGCTACTTATATTGATGCAGTTGATGTAATGGAGGGCAAGAATGACATAATTTGTAAATTGAGCTGAAGTACTTAAATGTTGCACCAGTTACGTTTAAATGTAAAGCTACCGCGTGATCTGGATTTATGCAACACTCCTATGTCTCTCACCACCTGCTTACAAATAACAACTGTAGCCAAATGTAAAGGTATCTGAACAGAAGATGAATCCCCATTTCTTTTTTTCTTTTATAGACAAGTAAATAAATTAAGAGTTTGGCTCACAGACATGTACAATGTCAGGGTTGTTTGACGTATAATAAAGCTTTGAACTTTTTATCATCACCTCCATGGGGAGGAGTGTAGGAGGTGCACGTTAGTGAATGACGACTGCGTGACTCATTGGGTGTATATAGGACAAAAAGTGAACGTTCAGGGAAAATTTCCCATGGAGGAAAAATTGCTCTATGCTAGTAAATATGGCAGTAGCTCTCCCTGCATATTTGTAGCAAATGCGGTTTATTATGCACACAGGAAATGAAAGGAAGTACCTGCATCACTGCTGATTTTACAGTGTCCTGCTGAGATCTCACTGAAATGTGCATTTTCAGGGCAGTATAGTGATTTTTTGCAAGTTGAGACATGTCATAGAAATTGTTGGTCAAATGCAAATACTGATTAAAGTGTAGAGAATTTGGACTGTTCATGAACTCTTTTTTTTTTTTTTTTTTTTAAATAATCTGATGTAGCTCTTACTTTTTTCTCTGCCAGGAGCTTACATTGTAATCCAAAGTGTATGTTTAGCCTTTTTATTGTGAGAATAGACGTTGTCTCTAATTAAAGAAGAGTTTGGTTTGGTATCAATCCTGTTCCTGGTTTTTTTTTTTTTACCTTGAACAAGTTTTGCCCTTGGCTGATTCAACCACTAAGCTTTGCAGGCTTTTAAGGTTCAGAGTGCTTTTTCTGTACTCTTCTGGATTCTGTTTATATTGTTCACAGGGTGAAAATGATGTGAAGAATCATCATCTCTTCTCTTCCTGCACCCTAAAAACAAGCAGATTAAAAAATGCAGGCAGTAGGCCTGTGTAGTAATTTCTCAGTAAATATTTTACTGCTCTTTCCATCTGTTACACTAAAATCTGACTTAAACTAGGCATAAATCTATTCAGAAGAGGTCACTGGGATATTAATCATCAGAATTAAGCCTCTTAGACATGTGCTTGGTATGAGTCCAGGTATCCAGAAGTTTAGCAGGGCACATATGTTACTTATCTGTCTGGCAGCTTACCAATGAAGTAAACTTTGAGTTTGTGGTGGTTTGCTATCTCTGTAAAGTACACTGGTTGTTTGGTGCAAGTTGATGCAACATTTCTGTATGTCGCACATGGCGCATAGCCTGCTACTGCAGAATGAGTTCTCTTCAGGGTGCTTTCAAAGAGCTACAGTCTCTCAGTGTTGCATGGTAAGAAGTGGTATCATTCATGGTTGACCTTTTTGTGGTGCTTCCCTATGAAGTATGACGAGCCAAATTTAATACTACTTACTCAGAGCAGAGGAAGAGACAATATTTCAAGTAGGCTAATACTGTGGAAGCCAAATATAGCTGAATGAAACCTCACCCTGACTCCAGTCCTGCTGTTCTGGCTTGGAGGAAACGTTAATTTATGTAAATATAACTCCTTCTTGAGTCAGGTCTGAACTGGACCCAGTATTTCTGTTTCTCTCTTCATAGGAGCATGCTTTATACTTGACAGAATAATGATTATTTCATATCCAAATTATGGAACTGATTCATCCCCTGGGGCATGGAAACCAAACAGTAGGAGTGAGTGCATCATTAAAAAATTAGCCTATTTTTAGAGAGGAAGTAAAAGTAAAATGCAACTCCATTGAAAAAATTAATGATAAAGAAAAATGGTTTGTATTAGAGGAACTTTTTAAAACAGTCTGAGATTATGGCTGAAAGAACATATTTTCTTATTAACATGTTTATACTTCGGTTGCAAGAAATTATTAATTTTTTTCTTGCCTTTATTCCTCAAGGAGAAAAATGAAAGCTCGGGCTCCTCCTCCTCCAAATCAACCTTCTGCAGCAAGTAGAATTCACAGTGAACACAAGTCACCTGCAGAGACAGCTGTAACTTCTGATCAGAGCTTTGTGAGCATGAAGGAGAACATGATAAACAGATTGGTGGACTTCACAGTTATTTTACCCAGTGGGGTAGAGCAGAAAAGCACAGTACAAGGAAGGTAAGGCTTTGATTAGCTTCCACTTTCTGCAGCCCTCCGTTCCCGGTGGGATACTTACTGATATTAATGTCTCCATTTCTGGGTTGACGGGGTTTCTCTGTCATGCTTCTCTCTGCATTTTAGGCAGCTGTTGTACCAGAGAGTCCTGAGAGCCACGTGTAAAGGGCCCTCTCTTCTGGGGCAGGAAGGATTTAGGAGCTACTGTGTCACTGTTTTCCCCATGAATCACCCTTGGCAGGTGTATACATCCGTCTCTTCCATGTAGTGCCACTGGGCTAGTCTTAGGTTGTATCACATCTCATAATACAAGAGGAGTTTTGGTTGCAGTGGAAGTAGGTGCTGCTGGCAAACAGCAATCCTGACAGTATGCCTGTCTGGACTCATGCTGAGAAGCAGCCTCAGAAAGTGAACAATTTATCACATTCAGAGATCCTGCCTTCACAAATACATTGCAATTGTGTAGACAGCAAAGCATCTGCTGGTATTTAGGAAGCCTTTTCTATATAAAAATGTACTGTTTTTTTCCACAGGAAGAAAGAGGTTCTCCTTGTCACAGGGTACAATCACGGTCAAATTGTATTGGAAAGGCAGTTTTGAGATAATTTTCTTCACCATGGGGGCTCTTTCTTCTCCTCATCCTCTCTGAGAGAACAGCTTTGAAAGAGGGAAGCTTACTAATTTAAGAAAGAATTTGGAAGAGTTTTAAATATGCATTCAATAATATGATGAAACTGTAGCAAACAATGGTATGGCAAGCAGTGGTCAAGAAACTGTAGAAAGTGATAATACAAGATTGGGAGGATATGTAGATGCCTGTTGATAAATCAGGGCCTGTGCTTATTTTAAATTTGGACTTCACAGTAGTTAGTCTGCATTCCTGTAAAACTACTCTTCTTGGTCTGATGTATTAGTCTATTTTGACTGTTTGTCTATTGGTGTATTTTGGTGGCTGAGGTGAATGTGTACAGCAGTGTGTAGTGTCTGGGACTTCATTCTTCCCCCTACTTTTCTTGTAGAAATTAGCGTTCGCTTAGCCACTCTCAGGAGACTAGTGCAATTTGTGTGGGTCACCCAAAGCCACAGTGATGTTTAAGCTTTTAAAGGAAAGCAGTGATTTTCATAGCTCTCAAATTATATATTTAGTGATCGAGTTTTTATGGGGAGATTGGGACTTAATGAGAGAAAGAAGAGGACAGGCCTGGAAAGTAGAACAGGACATGAAACTCACTGGCCACTAGATCCCAAAGAAAGCTGGTATTTCATTGGCAAATGCAAGCCACCTGGGAGCTAACGAGGCTAAATCTTCATGTAGCACTTTGTATAGAGATACATAATTGCTGTATGGCTAGAAAATACTTTCTTTTCCCTCAAAGAAAAAAAAAAACCAACCACCTCAAAACAAACACTCCCAAGAGTACTACAAAAGTGGTGTTTCAGTGTGACCTTTTGAAAAGCATACAAGCTATAGGAGCAGAGAACAAAAATGGAAGATCCCTGTATAATAAACATTGATCTTCTGCACAGGTGTTTATTATCACTACCATTGCTATCGCATACACTGAGACTGAGTATTTTGATTATTGGAGTCTTTAGTTTGTAGACTAAAACGTGAAAGAAATGTCGAAAATTAAACCTTATATGTTTCCATGGTCTTATTTATATCATCTACATTAAGCACTCTAAGTAACCAAAATGTTCTCTTCATTGTTCTGTGAAGGTGCCCACTTCTCTCCATCACGTGCATGACAGGTCTGGGCCCCTGATTTCAGTGGCAATTAAATTCCTGCTTTTGCTAATCTGCTAATCTAAGTATCACCAGTGCCTAACCTAGGTAGTAGGTGTTCTCTCTCAGTGCTGTCCTGAGCACTTGGAGAGGAGAATTAGTGACAAATGTCGGGCACTGAGAGCCAGCTGTGAGAAGTGCAAGATTATGGAAACTGAGGAGCGGAGTAAATCATCGTAACAAGTTATGAAATAAGAAAAGGATATCCTATAGTGAGCCCTGTATTATAGTGGCATCGGTCTGTGAACAGACCTAGTGCTGCTGTACTTTCTAACCACTGGAAGAAACCAGAAACTTTCTAACCACATGAAATTTTCTGTACACAAACACTGGTTATGTTTTTAGGGATGTGGAATCCAAACAAAAATGTCAAGAGCATCTGAAATTTCTAAGGGATGGGCTGCCCTAAGTTTCCGGGTTTGGGTGAAACCCCAGGCTTTTTCACCTTCTTGCATTGTTTTGACATTGTGAACTGGACAGCTGCAAAGTACAATAATACTCAGAGGTAAACATGTAATGATGAAGATACTGGATTAAAAAAAAGAAAGTGTTTAGTTTGAAGCAAGTGTGGGAGCCGGTGCAAGTAATAAATTCTTTTCCTTGTTCACTCATTTTATCTATGGTTATATCATGGAAGGACATTTTAGACAATTTCTGCTGTTGTTTATACTGCTATAAATCTTTAGTATTTTCAGTGCCATCATTAAAATTACATTCTGCAAAATCTGTTTTTGAGTGCCCTAGGGAAATAGCTTTTCTGTTGAAGAAAAATTTGCAAAACCTTGCCCTGGGCATCATCATAATGAAAAATTATTCTGTAAACTCAGGAAAGCAGTTCACAGAGCTACGAAGTACACTAGAGGATGTTTGAAAATAAAACTACTGTAGTTAATTGGTATCACTTAAGGTTATTATACATGAACCAAGTTAAAAGTCAAAATTACCTCTTTCAGTTTGGTCATTGTATGTAAGCAAAGCAATATGTCAATTTTACCTTGTTCTTCATATAGAAAGTTCCTACAAATATCAGCAAGAGGGCAGAAAATTCTCATTAAATTTTCCTGAAAGATGCATCCTTTGGCAAATACACTGTCTATGCACTTATTTTCACTTCTGCTAGAAGTGTGCTATTTGTGCTTGAGCGTGTCCAGAGAAGGGCAACGAAGCTGGTGAGGGGTCTGGAGCACACGTCTTATGAGGAGCGGCTGAGGGAACTGAGGTTGTTTAGTCTGGAGAAGAGGAGGCTGAGGGGAGACCTCATCGCTCTCTATAACTGCCTGAAAGGGGGTTGTGGTGAGGTGGGTGTTGGTCTCTATTCCCAAGTAACTAGCAACAGAACAAGAGGAAATGGCCTCCAGTTGTGCCAGGGGAGGTTTGGATTGGATATTAGGAAAAGTTTCTTAATGGAGAGAATGGTCATGCATTGGATGGAACAGGTTGCCTAGGGAGGTGGTGGAGTCACCGTCACTGGAGGCATTAAAAAAACGTGTGGACGTGGCACTTTGGGACATGGTTTAGTGGGCGTGGTGGTTGTTGGGTTGATGGTTGGACTTGATGATCTTAAAGGTTTTTTCCAACCTTATTGATTCTGTGATTCTGTGATAGAGAGAGTGTTGGCCACTTGCACAGTTTATGCATATAGATCTGTAGGACATGCGCACAAACTGTTAGCAGGTCTGACAGAGGTGATGACTAGACATTTAGAAAAATAAGTGGAAAAGCTCACAAGAGTAACCAAAAGCCTTTTCTGTTTGTAATTCTCACAGGTAATACTTTCAGTGGGTAACCTATAAATAAAGGGATCAAGCGTCTGTCTCCGTTCACATTGGGCGACACTGAGAAGGATTTCCTGAGTAACACACATACAGTCCTTCAGTGTCAGCAGCTTGAGAAGTCAGTAGTATTTGAAATATATTGCAGAAAAATGGGGATGTTTAAAGCTAAATGATGTTTGGTTTGGAGTTGTCAACACGTGGATGACCAATAGGCAGAAGAGTAGACTGGACAGTTGTTGCTCCTGCTGTTATCTTACCTGTTAGACGTACATGTGATGCACAGAGAGCAGAATACTAGAACAAATAATAAACTAGCTGAAGCTGTAGTCCCATTCCATGAATACTCAAGGACAGAGCTCAGTGCAGAGTATGCGTTATATGGAGCATAAAGCTAATGTCATCACAAGTGACATTAATTGTGCGCTTAGAGCTCAACATACAGAATGAAGTCTCAAGAAAGACTGAAGTTGTGAAATCAGTCCAGGTTGGTAAAACATGAAAGAGTTGTTGTTAGAAGCAGATGAACAGGGCACGTACAGCAAAAGGGTTAAAAATGAGTTTAAGTAAATAGGGGCCAGGTCAAAACTACAGTAGTTCAATGCAGGCTTTAAAAAAAAAATCACTTACTAGAATAATTTATGTTGTGAGGGGTCACTGGAGCTCACCTGCTCTAGCTCCCTGCTCAGTGCAGGTCTCAGGAGTGCAGGTTGTTGAGGGCTGTCTCCAGGCAAGTCTGAATATCTCCAGGGAGGAGGTTTCCAAACCTCTCTGTACCAGTGTTCCAGGGTTTCACCATCCTTGTGGTGAAAAATGTTTCCTTGTACCTAAATGGAATTTCCAATGTTGGCACTTGTCTCTTGCCTCTTGTCCTCTTGCTCTTCACCCCTGAGAAAAGTAACCCTGCTGGTTGGTACTTACAGACAGCAACAATCTCCCTTCACCCTTCTCATCTTAAGGCTCAATAAACCCATTCCTCTGCCTCTTGTGTGTCATCATGATGTTCCTTCTGTGGACTTGCTAAATTATGGAAAATAAGAGCCAAATATACATGAGCAAAATCAGAAGAGAAATAGAAAGCATTTATGAATATCTGCTTGTCATGCTTCCTGTACTTCTTTTGATGCAGCTTGCTATTCCTGTATACATTTCTGGTTGTGTAGGAAAACCAATCCTGCTGTGCTTTGGAGCATGAGAAAATGGTAATGACTAACACTGTTTTCTGTTTTTAAATGCAGATAGTGAAAGTGTCAAGAGACTTCAGGTCACCCCTTTTACACCACTGTTTCTTTTCCAATCGTCACTTTAGATTCCTAATGTGTGTTTGACATTGACCTAAATAAAGAAGATTCTTTCCTCCAGTTTGAGATTTTTTTTTTATGGGCATTTATGGCCTGAAAGTAGAAGGTAATAGGAAAGTCAATGTTGCTGGATAGAGTACAGCTTTATCCTACACATATATTTCCTAGATGTACAAGGTTGTATTTTAAAATAGATATCTCTGTGTGATCCAAGGAGATTAAGCCAAGCCACACCCAAAACAACTCATTTGTTTTCTGCCTCTTAAGCTATAGATGTTTTTACTGCATTTTACTGAACAACAGGACACAAGTGGTCTGACAACACTCAAACTTGACCAGGACCTCAGCCTGATAAATACTGCTGACAAAGTAGTTATTCTTTATGGTCCAGAATTGGTGTTAAATGTCAAACAGCTTAGTAATAAAATATCAGGACAGAGCCAAAGTACTCTCCTTTGCTAAGAATAGTTGTCTAGACCATCTTGTCTGAATCTCAAATTGGGTTCGTCCTCCAGTTTTATTTCTGTGCTCTAGTATTTGCTTATCGGTCATTAATGTTTGGTGTCTATCACATAGTGTTTGGTCTCTCCACCCAAAATTTCAGCAACATCTTATTAAAATAAGAAAGTAATGTGTTTCTTAGCTGGGTAGTTGGAAAGGTAGGAAACATTTAACTTCTTCCTTTCAGCTTTAGATGTAATTCTTTATGACCAGACCTGCGTATATTTCAAAATAGAGTATGCTCTCTACCAGGTCTCAAAAGCAGGTTAAAATAAAGTGCAGATATGTCTGGAACAACATGGAAGCAAGAAAGGACTGAGTCTTTGCATCTTCCAAGACCCGTATTCAGCCCAAGGTTAGAAAGAAAAGTTGGTCTAGATTAGTAGATGGCTCAGTGCCGTTCTCTTGCTGTGCTTAGTGGCTGTCTTCTGTCTGTGGCATATACATGGAGTTACTTGAAATAAAACTCCCATTTAAAATCAAGGTGAACTAACTGTATTACAGTTTAAAAGGAAATTTTTTCAAGTTGGTGAACTTGAAATCTGATATAAGAATGACTTCGTTGCAAAGACTCCCCAGCTCTCTTACTTCTCTGGAAATGCATGAATTTTGAATTTTGTTGTAGAATTCCTCTCTTTATCTCTTCTTTTTTTTTTTTTCCCCTATTTTTTTTAAATCCTTTTGAAATTTTGTGGAAATTATTTTCCCAAATTTACATTTTGGGAAGCGCATACTATTCACTTTGAAGTTGTTTCAAAAACTTCAGAGATACTGCTTAATTTGTACTCCTCAATGGTAGAGATGAAGCCTGGGCATACTTTTCATGGAACAGTTGTGTATTCTCAGCAGTGTGGCACAGGATGGGATGTTGCAGACGACCTTGTTATATTTAACACACACCTGCTGTGTAATCAGCAATAAGATGAAACCTCAAATTTGTGTGGATTTTTAAATTGTTCATTGTCCGAGCAAATTTGTTCAATTTGCATGATTGTCTGCAGCCTATTTTCTCAGATGGCTGGTGTGGATCCTAATCTTCTTGCAGTTGTGGTATTGTTGCTCCTGAACATATTTCAGTGGAAGGTGCAAGGAATCATAAAGTGTTCTTTTGATGAACTTTTTTTTTTTAATCCTTTTTCAAGTGCTGTTATTTTTTTAAGTGTTTTTAATGAAATAGTTTACATGAGGTAAGATGACTGTCCAAATTTGAATGAATTATCACAATATTATGCACTACAGGAATATATTAGCATTATACTTTAAATAGAAAGGACTTAAAGCACCATGTATTGCAGTTCTGCCAGGTTATTTGCTTTTCTCTGAAACAATAAGGCTGAGGGGAAAAAAGCACATGCAAATTTCACTTTAAAAGAAATATGTCTGTAAACAGATAAGCTGAGATCTGTATCAGGCAGACTGACACGTTTTTAAATGCTCACTGCTGCACAGCAAAATGAATATTCATGTAAATATAAATGTAGGTGGGGTTCTATAGTTTGGACTTAGTAGGTATAAATGTTTCTGTTGGTTTGTGATGTGTTACATATGAATTGAACATGTTTATGAAGTACAGATGTTAGCAACTTGGGGACAGTGCCAGAATAAATCATCATGAAATGACCTGATACAGTTTCAATTTCGATACTACACATTTCTATTTAGATGCTCTCTATGTTAGCAGTTACCCGCAGTGCTTTATTTTTCTGAAACCTCCTATACATATCAATGGCATTTGTTTTCCTTGTTTGATCTTCAGTCATGGTCTTCTGACTGTGTTGTTCTCTTTTCAATGCAATCACCTATTTCAGATTTTCCGCACTTGCCACTTTTTCAGCTCACACTGCATAACTCAGTTAAACTTGAAATAGGTTACTGTAAAGAAGGCCCTTTCTCATCTTTTATGTGGGAAGAACTGTCACCTACGTATGTTTTAGTCTTTTGCCTGTTATGTTGTCGTTTTCCATTCTTGTCGTCTTTGCCATTAGCTCTCCAGGGTTCTTCACCAACTTCTTGAGCAGTTGTTGGCCAACAACATATACATAGAATGAAGACGGGCAGCTCCCTCCAGAGTTGTTTCCCAGATGCCGAGAACTTGTAGTTGAAGGGCAGTTCTTGAGCTAGAGATGTAACGGCGGTGACTAATAACCTGTGAAGGATTTTATTTTCTTTGAATTTTCTTGCATTTTGAATGTCTATACAGTTTTTCCAGTTTACACATTACAAGAGATGACAATTCCTTTGGCACTGTCTATGCACTTAGTTTCACTTCTGCTAGAAGTGTGCTATTTGTGCTTAAGCATGTCCAAAGAAGGGCAACAAAGCTGGTGAGGGGTCTGGAGCACTGTCTTATGAGGAGCGGCTGAGGGAACTGGGGTTGTTTAGTCTGGAGAAGAGGAGGCTGAGGGGAGACCTTATTGCTCTCTAAAACTACCTGAAAGGGGGTTGTGGCGATGTGGGTGTTGGTCTCTTCTCCCCAGTAACTAGTGATAGAAAAGAGGAAATGGCCTCAAGTTGTGTCAGGGGAGGTGTAGATTAGACAGTAGGAAAAATTTCTTTACCGAGAGAGTGGTCAAGCATTGGAAGAGGCTGCCCAGGGAGGTGGTGGAGTCACCATCTCTGGAAGTGTTCAAAAAAACCTGTGGACGTGGCACTTTGGGACATGGTTTAGTGGGCATGGTGGTGTTGGGTTGCTGGTTGGACTTGATGATCTTAAAGGCCTTTTCCAACCTTAATGATTTTGTGAAAAATATCACATGTATGTGACAAGCTTCGGGTACAGCTGGTAATTTTTATTGATGACAGATACTGGTTTATGAAACCAAAACATTTCAGAAACGTAACCAGGTTTAATAAACGCGTTTTCTCTGATCCTGGATGGAATTTTAGGGAGGAAGGTTGAAAAAAAAAAAGAACCTTTCAGTACCTGGGTAGAAGAGAATTTCTGGGGTGCGGGGGAACATAGTTCATATCTGCTGTGTCAGGCAGTATCAAGCTCCAGTGAGGGGCAGTGACTGACTCATTTTAACCTTCTGGTTTATGAATCACATCTGCAGTAAGAGTTCTTGATAATGCAAATACTTGAAACCAGATGTTTTTGTACAGGGTTAATATCCTCACCAGAATAAGTATGGAAGGGATCTCCTGTACTTGGAAATATTGCTGTTGTCAAATGGATTGGCGGGGCAGGAACTCAATTGTAAGCTGGAAAAAGAAAAAGCCTGTCTCCCTTTTGTTCCAGATTTAAATCCTCCATTTTGAGTTGTGTTATGTGATGGTTCAAATCTAAGTATAATTTACTATACTGTGAGTACATAATTTATTTATACCTTGTCTTCATGTTAAAGAACAGGGCTTGAATTGGAGAATTTAACGTATGGATTTAGCAGATAAGATGGACTTTGTCCACTCTTGGCTTATGTTTGTTAGTGGTATTATTGGCACTGTTGGCTGCCTCATACTGAAGAGTTAATTGCTAGCTCATAAACACACATTGAAGTGTGAATATATTTAACTCCTAACATTTTATCTGATCTGTTTAGCATTTCAAAGCATTAGCACTGTTCCCTCCCAAGGATGGTTAGCTAATGACACATCCACAACTTGTATTGTCTTTTTTTCCTCCCATATGAAAAATGAGGTAAATTTTTTAGCAACTGTTTTTTCTCATGCTAACAATGAATGTCCTCTTCTCTGCAGTAAAGCTGTGATGGATCTGTTGGTTGATTTATGCAGCCAGTATCGCTTAAATCCATCCCAGCATAGTCTAGAACTGAAGTCTTCAGGAACTCAACAACCTCTGAGTTACAAGCCAAACACTTTGATAGGAGCACTGGATGTACAGATGGTACTTCTGAAAGAGAAGGTTCCTGAAGAGAAGACAAAGCGACCTCTGCCACGGGTCCCTGAGGTTGGTACTCTGTAGGGCTAAAATGGTGCCATGAAACATCATTTCATTCCTATGAATTCAAGCCGTTCTTCCAATCTTTGCATCTTCAAACCAGACAAGAGAGGCTTGACATTGACTATAACCTGCTTTACTAGCTTAATTGATTTGCACGCAGACTGGCGGGTGCCAGTCTGGACACTATCAATTAGACAAAACGTTATGTTGCGTGTGGTTGGATAGATGGAAATATGACCGGGACGACTGAAATTTGCAGTAGTGGCTGAAATGAAGGTTGTGGGATTGTGTGGAGGTAGGTCGGGTTTTGGTGGTATCTTTGTTTGACTTCTATGATTTTATGATCTTTATTGAAGATATGGGAGAAGACTGATAGTTAATAAATGTATTTCACATTATTGTGAAGATTCAGAAGTAGCCATTTTCCAAATAGGTTTGCTGAAATTTTTATTATTATGAATCAGTATAGGTAATTATATACCTATAGGATATATTACATACTGTCACACCTTTCAGAGTGTACTTGTAAACATTCACAAATTACACTTGCCTCTGGTTCCTTTTTCTTACTTACCTGTTCTTGTGAATGTCTTCTTGATGACAGAGGAGTTCTGAGATTTTTTCTTTTTTTTTTTTTTTTTTTGTCCCCATATTTTTTGCAGTAGTATGCATGCGGGGCAAGTTTGCCTAGGAGGAGTCAAGACAGTATGAGAGTCCCCAGTGCCTTTCTCATTGTAAGAGAGCCTAGCCATCATGGAGGGAGGGCTGAGAGTTTGTGTTTGTTTCTGCAGAAATCTGTGAGGCTGGTAGTGAACTACCTGAAGACTCAGAAGGCTGTGGTTCGAGTTAGTCCGGAGGTACCTCTCCACAACATCATCCCAGCTATTTGTGAGAAGTGCGAAGTCAGTCAAGAGCACCTTGTTCTTCTGCGAGATGGCATCACTGGGGAGGAACTGGAGCTTACCAAGTCCTTGGAGGAGCTGGGGATAAAGGAGCTGTACGCCTGGGACAGAAAAAGGGGTGAGCTGAGACTGAAAGCGGTCGCAGCAGGGTTAGGTGATGTGCCAACAATATTATGGGCTACTTAAAAGCATTTGTGCTCTTGTTCCTTCGGTGCCCAGCTGAAACAGCAGAGCGATGTCTCAGTCTGGAGAGCAGCATGGTTTTGTTCAGTGAGCCATGCGCAGAGCAGCCGCTGGGACAGCAGCGTGCCCAGCTGTCCCTGGCAGCTCTTGGGCCCCGTGCCAGGCTGGGCTGGCCCCTGGCAGGGCACAGGTTGGCCTGGGGCAGGGCAAAAGGAGGAGCCTTGCTACTTCCTGGAGCTGCTGTTGGTACAGGTGTGCCTGACACGGAGGCCTCGGTCCGGGCAGAGCCTGTCACCTGTCTGTGCTGTGGGTTGGAGAGAAAGAAAGGAGAGAGATGCCATAGTCAGGCCAGCCACGAAAGCTGAGAGGCAGGGCCGCCAGACCCGGGCTTATGAGAAACAGCCTGTGGACAGGTACAGAAATGGTTCCTCCAAAGGGCGTAGTTATTGACAGTTTATTGAAGAGGAGCTAAGAGGTATTTGTATTTAAAATTTTCTTCTCTTGTTTATTCATCCTCACTTTCTGTTCTCGTAGACCATACTGCAGCAGCAACTTCGTGGGCTTGAGTTTTAACAGCCTGATTGTATATCCAAATAGCATAATTATGTGATGTGCTTTAAAATATACTTCCTTTAAAAATACACGTTGACAAGCGCTACTACCTTTGAGGTCAGAAAGTGATGTTCATTAAAATTGTCTCCTGCAGTTTGTCTCAATCAGTATCACTGCCAGCACAGTAAATGTCCTTACTTATTGTTTATATAACATCAGTCTTGTGGGTGCTGAGCAGCAGGCTTATTTTTTATTTATACAGTTATTTATTTATGTTGACATTCTGTCTCCTCTTTCAAACTCCATTGGTAAGTGACAGTTCTACCTCTGTGTGAGTCAAATTTCAGTGAGTTCAGACTTCTAAGTAAACAAAATGTGTCCTTTTCCTTTGAATTGTTAGGATGCTCAAAAAAATGGCTGACAATGTGTTGTAACTCAATTGCATATTGTTTGGTTTTATAACATATGTTTACTGTAATTAAGCTAACCATTTTGGAGCAACATATTGAACATGCAGACTATTCAACAGGATTCATTCAGCGTATTTCAGGGACAACTTACAGAGTAATTAGCCTAAGCCTTCCTTTAAGGCTTTTCCTTTAAAATGAAGATGATGGTGTGTATACTGGTGCAGTATTGGTCTTCAAATCCAGTTGTAGCCTGTCCAGTCAAAACAAAGGCTTTACTTCAGGGCTGGGCTTATAGCAGCAAATGATATAACACTTCATAGTGTGCTGCTCTCTGCATCAGAAATTTTTTAATATTTTATTCTTCTTTAATCTTTTAGTATACCTTTCATTAAAAATAACCCCCTGCTGATCCTGAGTGTATTTCGGCCTTTTCTGCCTTCCTCTGCACCATGGTGTCTGATGAGAAAACTGGTAAATACAGATAAAATTTGTGAAAGGTTTCCTTTGTTCCAGCAAATTCCTTCCTCCTGTGTTCTCATCTGTAATCTCCAACAGGAGTAATCCCATTGGTTTCAGTAGCCATTGGTCTACTAATTGTGTATTGAATAGATGACCAGTCTGTTCAGTTACCAAACTGACAAATTTTTAAAACACATTCACACTAACAAGTAAGGCATCAGAGGTGCTGAAAGTATAGGCTGTGCTTTTAAGAGCAGGTTCTAGAAAAACTTTGTGCTCATCATTCTCTTCTTCCCTGAAACAGAAGTACCAAGTGCTGAAGGATTATTGAAAGACAAGCTCTGCTGCCACCTGCTTACAGAATTCAATTTAGCAACTGAAGCAGCTTCAAGAGTGAATTGGGAATTATAAACGCAGCTAAACTCCCTCTAGTAGCCGCTCTGCATGTCTGTTGTTGGTCTACATTTTTTTACTGTAAAGCTTAGGAAAACAAATACTAGAAGTAATGACTGAATATTGTGGCTTAGGAGGCAATATTAGAACTTTAATATGTCTTCTCTTGTCCTTTCATTGCCCGCCTTTTCCAGTTCCTCCATCAAAAACTCAGTCTGAACCTTCTCTGAACTATAGAGGTACTGTACAATGTTGCTGAGGGGAAACCGTCTTTCTCTTCACACTATGTTTAATGTGGGCTTGGTAGATGGATCTTTAGGAATGTCACATAAAATGCTGTAGAAAAACTAGCTGGTTTTATCTGTGTTGTCTTTTGCGAAGTGTTGTTTACATGTCTGTGCTTTTGGTCAGAACAAACACACTTCTGTGCATACTACTTCTTCAGCAATTGCCATTAAAATGCCAGCAATTAACAAATCCTGTCATTTAACTGTTGCGTGGTATGGTATGTTTCTATACAGATTGCAAGCCTTTCCAGGTCACCTAAAGCATTATTAGTTGAATTTCAGAAATATTCTCTTGGATATTCTCTTGGATTCAGAAATAGGTCTCTTGGATTCAAAGTTTATTTAGTAACAAAGACAGAATATCTTGAGATCTATGAGATCTTCCACTAATTTCAATTTACATGCAATGAAGCATTTTAATATCAAATGTATACACGTTGGATAACTCTGAATAGATGCTGACTTCTAATTGCTATGGTAGGTGGGGTTTGATTAGATTACATTGGTGCTTCTGCTTCTAGTTAAGCAGAAAATGTGTATATTTAGTATATACTTTTCCCCCACTGACTGTGTTGTAATACATTGCTTACATTAATTATCCTCAAGAAAGGTATGGTTGATTTTAACTGGCTTTACTTCTTTGCATTACATAACCAAAATAAAACTGTGGCTAACTTCTTTAAATTTTCAGGAAGGAAGGAAGTCCACCTCCAGTAGGTGACAGCCATCAAGCAAATCATCTCTCATGGGCTGTTGCCTCTTGGCTTTGCTGATGCCAGTACTTTTCCCCTAATCCTCTGTCATTAGTTGCTGTGGCTTCCTTTCATACAAAGCATAATACTAGAGAGAATGTCTACTGTATTTATTTAGGAAAAATTGATACAGATTTATAAAGATTCCTTGTTTTGAGATTATATACTGTGTTTAAAATCCCAATTTATTTGGATTATACAGTGTTTAATGGTAATGAACATCAGCAGTTATGGACATAGCTCACATTTGAAGACTGAGTAAGGGATTCATAATCCACATCTAGTTGCAGCCCAGCCCCGAGCAGAAAAACAGCAGTTTCTGGTGAATGGGTATAGGCAGTGCTTAGAATTCGAGAAAGGTATTAATTTATTTCTGTATTTTTTTGCAGTGGAGTTGCAGCCTTTCTTAAGGATAGTTTCTCCCTGTTTTCCTCTGTGTTCATCGTCTTTACTCTTCTACTGTGCTTTGAACTACTAGATGTATTTAACACCTTCTAACACCTGACATAGTTGATACACAAAGTGAAAATCGTGTCCTTTGTGTGAACTGCAAATCAGTTTACAGGAGCTCTGGGATTAGGGTTTTTTGTGAAGTGAAGATTTAGTTTCTATTAACAAACAAGTCATTTTGCATTCGCTTGTTAATCGTTATTAGACAAATAAAGCAAATATTTACAAGAGAAAGCAGTTTTTCTCTGTGCATTAAATTTTCTGTGTGCTAGTGAAGTACGCTGATACGCTTTGAACCAGGGAGAATTCTTTATAGTATTATGCAGTGTGTCCATTAAAAAAAGTGGGAGAGCTTTACAGTCTGTATATTGAATGTCGAACCAATGGTTGTTCTCTGTAATACATGACCTTATCATGTTGCTCATCCAGCCTGGCTAGTGTGGAGGGAATTGGAGGGAGACTAAATGGTCTGAGAATTCATACAGCTTCTTAACTGTTCAAGGAAGACAGGCATGTTTGAGCTCTTACAGCCTGAAATACATATAAACTTGCCTCTCTTTCCACCTGAAGTAAAAGCACCAAATGAGAAGAGATGACCACGAGTAGTTGATTTAAGCTCTAAGGAGAGCCTTTTTTCCAGGGGAAGGGTCTCTTTCCTCTTCATGGATCTTTATCCAAATCCACATTGAAAGTCTTTTCATTAAATTATTCCATTGCCTCCTTTAGATTTTGGAACAAACTCAGAACAAGTAAGAGTTTGATGAAAAATGAAGTGCAGGATCTGGCAGTTACTTAGATAATTCAGTTCATAACATCGCCAGCTCAAAACAAATACAGCATTAATCCAGGATGTTTTAAAATACTAGTCTTCTGAATCTTTATTTCAGAAGTGTAAAAAATGTTCCATTATAATTGTTTCAGAACCAAGTCGAAAGGCTTCAGTAAGCAATGATGCAATAGAAAAAGAAAAGACAAGACTTCTGGGGTTGTTTAAAGCTGATAGAAGAAGCAGCAAGGTAAGTGTTCAGCAGCGTACTACCTTACTAAAGAGTTTTCTTTCCAGATGTATTTTGTCTGTGGGTGGTGGTGTTTGTTCGGGTTTTTTGTTTTATCTTTCTTCTTTTTTTTTCCTCCAAGGAGTAATCTGTTAGCAGATGCATAAACTATGTTTAATCAGTGCAGACTGGAGATACGAGCTGCTTATTGAAAGAGTCAGGAAGGTTGACCATTCAAAAATTATTTTTTTTTTTAAATGCTGTGGGTTCACTAGGTGTTAACAAAGGGCCATAGCTTCAAGCAACTTATGTCCACTTACTAGTATTGCTTAAATTACAAAATGCATTTATGAATGAACTGATGTAATATAGAATACATTAAGATATCAAGTACAAGTATCTTATTAACTCTTCTGTACATGGGCGATGATCTGTTTTAAGGCATTTATATCTTCAGGAAGCTCTGTGCAGTCATGCTGTTGCCATCTCCAAGTCGGTAAAACCAATGAATCAGGTGTAGGAGAAATAACTTGCAGTACTAAAAGGAGTAATAAACTGAAGGATCAGTATCTGCTGGGGTGCTTCTTAGGCATTTTAAACTTTGTTTTTAATCTTGAGTTGGGAAAATTAAAGAAGAAATCTGGTATAAAATAATTTTCTTTGGTTGAGATGCCTTTGAAAAATTTGTCATTCATCACAGAAATTAAATACAGAAAAACTTTCTAATTCTAGAAAATATAAAAATATTGGGCTTTTAACTTGATACTTTTTGCATCCTTCACTACAAAGATCAGTGTCAACTGATTTTGATGATAAAGTATTTAATGTTCTGGGTGTCAACATACAAAGAGAATTTTCTTTTGTCTGGTTTAAAAAGTCCTCCAAGGCTTTTGCAGTGAAATCATGAACTGTGTCTGATTACCTGGTACTAAGAAACATATGCTTGTTAATGGACTGGTGTTTCTCTTACCCTTCCAGTCTTTTCATTCATGTTTTTAAAACTGAGAAAAATTTCCAAAATCTTTATTAGTTTTCTGCCCTTTTGATTATGATCAAATTTGGAGTGCTTTTGCTGGGCAATAGTTTCTTTTATGGACACTGGGAATTACTGTGTTGAAAAATCTCATGTCATGGATGCTGAACTACTCTTAACATCTGATAAAGGACACATGGAAACTATTTTATGAGATAGGAAGTCAATCACTTTCAGAGTGTTTATCTTCTGTAAGAAAATATTTCCCATTTAGAAGGGAACAAAAGCATAACTGCAGCAATAATGCTGTTTCTGCCTGGAAGAAATTGAGTAAACAAGGGAGCTCAGCTTCAGCCTCTATAGAGCATGCTGAGGGGCTGTAGTTCCTTGTGGAAGAACCAAATATGTCATGGCACACAATTTCTGCATTGTAGTTTGTCCTCTGATTCCATTTTCCTGAACTTCGGTATGAAGTGTATTCTCTTGGAGTTCTAACTCCTGAAACAGCTCAGATTTAACTTGTAAAGTATTTACGCTTTCACCCTTAGAAAAAGTTGCGATGAAGCATCCCAATTCTGTTGTTACTGCAGTGGGTTTCTCACAGCTGAGTTTGGGATGAGTGTCCCAAGATTGCAAACTCCTCTCTTTTTTCCTATCCTCTTCCGCATACTTGTTAATCAGAGACATAGGAGGTGATACTCTGACGGTTTTTAAAATACAAATTTTAATAGATGCTAAGGATATTCAGGATCAATTAACAAGTTACAAGTAGCATCTGATGTGGGAAAAAGTAGGGACTGTGCAAACAAGTACAAGAAACAGCTTCTAAATGTGAGCTAAATGTGTAAGTCTTTCTTGCTGTTAGTTCTGAAGAGTTCATTGCCTTTTCTTGGTCATTTCTTTACTGGACTCTTACTTTCAAATGACAAGTACTCTGTAGGAAAAGAAACTAAAACAACTGCTTTGCTTAGTCCAGCAAGGAACTTTTCAGTACAAACCTCTAGGAGTTTGAATCCAAATAGGTGGAAGAATTACTGAGAACTGAAGAATAGTGCAGCAAACAGGAGCAAGCAGGTGTTAACTGGCCACAATACATCTGGCTTGGTGTTGTGGAAGATTTCTAGCAAAAACAGCAGTGAAACTGCTGAACAGACTTAGGTAGCAGAATGACGGCAAATTAATTAAATTCTTTTATGAAAGGATTTGGTAGGTTTATGAAGGGATTATATGATGGGATGTCCTGCTATTTCAGGGCACTGGAATCAAAGGCTCAGAGTTCCTCAACTCTGCTTTTTACAATTACTCTTACATTTTTACTCCTCCACAAGACTTAAGTTGATTCTGCTTATTTATTTTATTTTTTCTTTGTTTGTATTATGATTTGCAGTGATTCTGCGTGTGTGTGTGTATGGATGTGGTCATTCATAGTCTGTATTTTAGAACTAGTTGATAGCAAGAATTGTCCAAAATCCTGCACAGTAGTAGCGCTGCAGAGTTGCGGGCATTTACAAAGGGAAGGCAATTTCTTTTGCAAGGGAAGAAAAGTATTAGCCTGTGTTGCAAACTGTCCTGGATCAGGTGTCAGCTGCACACTACAGGCCTACGCTCAGATTTCCATGCCCACACACATGCTTTCAGCGAGCTAGCTGAGAGAGAAAGCAATAATCATGGTCTGACAATACACTAGATCTAACTTTTTGAAAAAAACCTTTCTGCTCCATTAAAACCACCGTGACACAGAATGAAAGCAGAATCCTATTCTCATGGTTAATACAAATTTGTTGTGAAAGTGTTTCTTTGGTTAACTTTGTACTGGCAGGCTTAATGCCAGATCAGGTATCATCTTGTTTTCTCCATTCTAATTTTATGCTGGATCAGTTACCCTCTGTTCTCCCGTAGCTGGCATAAAAAACATAAAGGTGGCATGAACTCCATGTCTTTTTGATGTGAAATGTAGTCATGTGCCTGAGGCTAAATCCAGGTCAAATTGGCACTGCTAAGCAATCCAGTAGAGCAGAGGTCCTGTGCAGACAATCATGGGATCTAGGCATAAGCAGGGTATATGCTAGCACACAGAAACAGTCGTGTCATTGACAGACAAGTGGCAGGGAAGAAGTTCTCTGCTTGTTCCCCTGTGTCTGTGGGGATAGCAGAGACTTGCAGTCTGATCCCTGGTGCTTCAGGAGTTGCTTACTATCTGTTTTCCTCTTTGCCTAAGAATTCTTCTGTTTCTTTACATTCTTGCTCTTAAATCTTTCTGCTAATGGATTTCTTAAGGCCTCGCCTACATCAGAGAAATTTTGCAGACTACTTCATAGTTTCTCAGCAACTAGGTCCAGCAGTACTGAGACAGTTTGTCTTAGTTCTGTGATGAGGTTTGATGCTTTGCTCTGGCATGTTTTTGCTGTTTTGTTTCCTTTGCTGCTGCTGTGTAGGATACTTGTTTGTGTTGCAGACAGAAGAACACTTGAGGATGAACAGAGATTGTGGTGAGGAAGATATTTTTAGTTCTGCATCTACAAGTGAAGGAAGCTTGGATGTAAGTACTAACATGGCTTGTAGACGCTATTGCAATTCCTATTAGACCCTGCAGTTTGAATAACCAGAAATCACTGCTATTCCCAGTGCTTAGCCAAGTAGAAGTAGCTTACTTCTTAGCAGGCTTAGTTAAATTTGTGGACATTTCATGTATCTTGATGAACTCAAAATGCAATGCAGTCTTAAAATTTGCTGGCTTCACTATAAAGAAAGTTGCTTTCAAAGTTAGAATCTAAGCAGTTGTGAGCAAAAAGTGTTTTAACCAAGGACGTAGGTGTTGTGACTGTAAGTCAGTGACAGTACTGCATGATGCTAGGGTATGTTTGCATATTGGTGACCTTCAGAGGAAACTTTTTTCTTATAAAACCACAGTTCTCATTTTTATCCCTTTACATGTCTTCTGCAGCATGACAGCATTTAATTTGTTTCTTAAGTAGCTTGGGGGTGGAAAGTACTTTTGTTTTAAACACTGGAAATAACAGAAAGGGTTTTTGTTAAGTACTTCAATAGGTTTTGGGTTACTAAAATCCTGTGAACCACTTACTGTCAGGCACTTAAAAACCTTTCTACTAAATTATGAGGATTTATGTATCTAATTAGGAAGTGTGAATCCTAAATATTTTTGTAAGGATCTTCTGGTGGATTAGTAATCATAATAAATGGCATGTCTTTTTGTGGCTTTTTTTTAATTACTTGGCTTTTTGTTTTCAAATCCTGGACAAGACTGTTAATGACACAATAGAAGCCTGAAATGCCGAGGTTCAGCTCTGAATCCCCCTTTCACAAACAGGTATTCGGAAAAGTAGTGCTGATCTGCAAAATGTACAGCTCACTAGACACAGAGAAGGGTGACAGGAAAGTGTGGAAAAAATGTAGGAGTGAGAGAACAAATCCCAGCTAAAAAGGATAATATAAAAGAAGTCAAAAGGGAGAAATAGATGGAGAAGTGATTGGCTGTGAGCTTAAAAAACACCTAACTGCAAATCTGTGAAGACTTCATAATGGAAGAGTACTGAAATAGGAAAGCTGCTTATGACACTAAAAATTTGGGTAACATTATAAAGATGAATGTTTTAGTGAGAAATCTCTATTAATATAAAGTCCTAGTACAGGGTGATTTAGGTAATTAAAATATACTAGGTAGAAGTATAGAAAAGCGGTCACAAGCTCTGCCAAAATAAAATCATCTTGTAGTTTGTATTCACTGCCATTATACATTAATCTCAGTATCTTGATAGCCCAGTAGTAGAAGAGGAGGAGGAGGAGGAAGGGGAGGGATTCCAAGAGAGGATATGAAAGTAGTTCAGGTACTCTGAACTGTGCTTTTACACTAGGATGTGGTGCTTTCCTCAGAAGAGAGACATCTCTTAATTTATTTTTGTAGGGAATCTTATAGGGCAAATCATAAATGAGGATCTTTTTATTTTCCTTTTACATTGATGAAAAAAAGTTTTCAAAACTGTCTTGGAGATGTAGCTTTGTCTTCTAAAGGCATAGGGAGCAAAGGGATCTTGAGGTTAAAAATGTTTTCTTTTTATTCAGTTACATGAACATGTCAGGGATTTTTTTTTTTTCCTTTTCCTCTTAGGAGCAATTAATCTTCAAGAACAATGTACCCATTGCTCAGTGTTTACGTCTTTCACTTCTGGCTTGACACCTGTATTTGTGTGAGCACCGATCCTGCTAAGATATAAGTACATATCAACATAGTTCCATTTAATTTGGTACTATTCTGTTAAAGCTTGCAGAAGATGTATAAAATAAGTCTAAGCAGCACAGAAGGTCCATCCTTCAAAGAGGCTAGATGAGCTTCAAGAAAAAAGTCAACAATTGTGAGGTCTTAGGTGAAAAATTCTAAAACATTGTAAACTTGGCATAGTTAGATGGCTAGATAACTTGTATTAACTTCAGATAAAATTCAAGTGGAAATGCCAATGAAAACACTTTATCATTTTTAAAATTCAGCATAGCATTTCTTTATGGGCTAGACTTTGAGACCCTCAACCATTCTGAATATTTCTTTATTCCACTTGCTTAAAAGATACTGTCACTTATTTACTTCAGTGGAACTGAGTATCCTTATTCAAAGTAAGTGGTATCTTACATAGCCATACATCTGAAATACACATTTGGAGTTCATTACATACAAGTTTCATTGAGCTAAGGTAGGACTTTTAGCAAAATGTCATCCAGTAGAGGCTTCCTCTTTCACAATTTCCTCACGTCTACTTTCTGTTACTGTTTTCGGTCATCTTGGAAGTATTTTGCACTCTATGCAGGAACAAAGCCAAAGTTTCAGATTAATTTCTGAAAGGAAAGTTTGCCATTGCCTTCAGCATAGTGCCAGGAGGTACACTGGCTGGATCAGGAAAATTTTTCTTGCCTATAAGGAAATAGGCAACTTGTGAAGTACTGCTGAGGTAAGGGCATGAACTTAGGCATGCTTAGTTTAAAAATCCTTTTCTCACTGTTATGTGGTGGTGATATGCACTGAATTGTAGAAGAAGTAATAATTCTATTCTGAGTATTGACTGGGTTTTTTTGAATGGAAGGAATGGAATAAAGGTGTAAGAAATAAGATCCTTAGTATTTATTCAAGCACAAGTTATATTTGCCTTTTAACCACCAAACCATTCTCAGTGCCATATTTATCTAATTATTATTGGAATTATTAATGCTTCTAAAGATACTTTAGATTGTTGATGAGAAAGCAGATTTTCAAAGTCAAGATGGGAAAATCAACACTTACGCTTGAGGTGAAAGGACATTTGTTCACAGTATCAGCAAAAATAAAGGTGAAAAAAGAAGAATTTGTTAACACCTTAAAGAGTGTAAAAATGCAAGATAAAAATTCTCCATGACAATCCTCAGAGTGCAGCAGTTCATTATACCACATGTCAGTAAAGGATCTGGAATCTAATGGTGTATTGTAAATGAAAGCAGAAATCTTTTCCCTTAGTCTGTTCCAGTTTTGTGCTAAGCAGATGAGCTTCATATCCGGGTTAACTTCTCACAAATCAAATGCTATTGAAATACACTGGTGTAGAAATACAACACACAAAGCGGTTGGAAGTTGCAGCACAGTTAACCGTATTCTGCTTTTTGTGTGCCAAAGACTGATAGAGCTAGAATTTAGAACAGCTGGGGAGAAAAGGGGAGTTTAAGTAATCTCTGCCGCTTGGTGTCACTGTCCTCAAATAAACAGTTGATCGAGATGAAACCCGGTATTTGTAACACAGTACTAAAATTAGCTGTTCTTATTTTTGGGGCCTTCGTGCTTTCATAAATCAAGGGTGAAAAAACACATCTCAAGTGCTGAACGACGTGTATCTCTGATGCGGAATTTGTTTATGTAATAAATCAGCTTGGGAAAAAGTATTTAGAAGTGCAGCCAGGGACACTTATCAGAGGATTTGAAACTTCAGCACAAAGTTTTATCACACGAGGTTTCTCTAGTTCAAACAGGGTTTCAGCAGAGCAATGTTAGAGGATTTTCATCAGGACCATTTTTTAAAAAGCTAGTTTTCAGTATATGTCTGAATGTAGGTGTTGTACATAATGGAATTGGTGAACCTAAATGAAACAGATAGTCCAGTAGTTCCCTGCTTAATGACTCTGCCATGACTATTATTATATATGTTAATGAACAAAACTATCAGTCGTTTCAAATTTCAAACAGTCATTATATAAGTTTAGAATATGTGTACTTTTTTTTTATTTCATAGTACCTGTATAATTGCGAGATCATGTTCCAGAAGAAAAATACTATATTAATGTTTGATAAAAGTCATCAAGACTTCTAGTGAATTAGTAACGTTGGCAGTCACTTCTTAAATTGTGGGAACAGCTATTTTCCCTGTAAAGGTTTTTTAAAAAAAATCTATAATTTACTTTTTCAGGGCCTTATTTTTTCTTACTGTGCTCTTAACTTTTATGCCCTCATTGATAGTAGGAGTTATATCATTCATGATAATCTTTCCCAATTCAGAAGTGGTTGGAAGAAGGATCAAGTACAGTTATGCAAAAGTGACTGGAAATGTGATTTCTCTTCCAACCATGTCAGGTCCCAGGTGATCAGTTAATACCATCTACTGTCAAGGATTTCAGCTCACATGGCCAGGTACTGTTCAGGGCAGTAGGAATGAGAATATTGCCCATGTCATCTAAATGGAAGTTAACAAGCCTTCTACTTCTAATATTTCCTTGTGTGACAGTCACATTCACTTTAAATTCCTGTTCTTGTGTTCTTGCTTCTTGGTCTCTTGGCAGTGCTTAGGATGATGTTGGTTCCGTGTGTTTATTTCTACTAGCAGGGTCCAATCCTGGGATAGCTTGTTGCATTTTATACAATTAGAGCTGTCTATGTAAGCTGTCAAATGCATAGGTTGTGATCTGGCCTTGAAACAATTTTGCTTAGTGTGATTTTGTTTGCAGAATGTAAAACTCAACAAACTAAGTATGGAGAGTTGTCTACATATTATACGAGACTGGCCTGTCCCCACCAATCTTCCGTTGTAAGGTGCCTGTAAGCCAGTAGTTAGATGCCAGAGGATGATGCTAGGGAAGATACAGTATAGTTTAAATGTTTTCAATTGTGCAGCTGCTACTGTGATTAAAAGAAAAATAGATTTATTACATACCAGATATCACAGGATAAGGTTCACCATAGAGTTAGTTTTATGTTTACATCTTGTGATACTGTCTTGGAAAAAAAAATTATTTTCTTGTTAACTTTTCTTGGTAAGAAGAAAGGTTTGCCAGAGCCAACTGGCTTGTGACTGGCATTCAGGGAATTCCAATAGGTAATAAGTGTGACAAAGCTTTCTTTCTCCATGTCTACTGAGGGTAGGACAGGAAGTAATGTGCTTTACATATAGCAATGAAAATTTGACTTAGATATTAGAGGGGAAAAAATCTGACTGCATGGAAATTTCACAAGGGAGCAGGTTATTAAAGAGACTGTGAAATACTTGTCATCACCTAATCTGCAAAACCTCAAAAAATGTCTAGAGGATGAGCTACATATACTTGATTCTGTCTTGGAGCAGAGGGATAGATTAGGTGGACCGTGGAGGTGCCTTTCAGCCAGTGGCTGCTGAAGAGATGCAGCTGTACCTATCTCCTTTTGTGGTGTGCACTTACAGGATATTAACTGTCTTTGCTCATGTGAATCACAGATACTTTTACATAATATAACATCCTTAGATTTTTCTTACAGTATGTGATAGCAGAAGGTAAGAGCTTGAAACAGTGGCTGCCTGCCACAAGAATTCAAGTTCTTGCTCAAAAGTGTGGTGTTAGTAGACTTCTTCAAAGAAAAGGTCCTTGGAGTTAGTTTAAAAAAAAAAAAAAAAATCTCAGAACCAGCTGAACTACTCTGGCTAAAAAAAAAAAAAAATAGCCTGAGGCAGACACCTGGAATGGAAAGTCTCAGCATCTATGGTTAAAGCATGGTAAAGTTACAAGCTATTAAAAACAGTATCTGGTGAAGAGACATGTCGGCTGACCCCTGTTCTGTCTGCGCTGCTTAGCTTGTACTACCACAAGATTGCCAACTTCATGCATTCAAAAATCACTTGTCAGCTCTTGCCCTTACCACACAAAAGTGGCTTAAGATCATGAGATTTGAAAAAAATTTAGGGTGGACTTCCCTTCTCTCCATTTGGTTTCTGAGAATTAGGCTTGTAGAGGTCACATTTCTAAACATTTTTTTGTGACTATGAAGGTTTTATTAAAAACAAAAGACTTATCATGCAGTCATTGGTTGCCAGAACCTGCATCTTTACATAAAATTGCATGGTTCAGAGTAAAATCATCACAACGCTTTACATTCAAGTTGGTGCTTTTAAAAAGATGGCTTGGAAGCTTCAGTTTCTGCAGTGGTTTTTGCAGGACATTTTGAAGGAAATATTCTCAAGAAAAATTCTGAAATGAATAGAGAGAAATAGATTAAGTAGAATCAAAAGGGCTTAAGTGGGGCCATAACTACGAAAGGAAGTGGGCACGACCATGCCTGGCAGTGCCTGTTTTCAGTACCCAGCAGCATGGGCTTCTGTTGGACACTGGATCTAAGCATCCCAGAGTCAGATTTCCCAAGTTCTGAAGCCACTGAGATCTGCACAGCAGGAGTTGTACATTAAACTCTGCCCATCTTCTGTATCTGCTACCTTCCTCTGCTCAGGACTGAAACCTTGAGTCGGCTGCTAGATTTAGGTATTTAAAGCTTTTACTCTAAAAGCTTACCACCTACCACTGTTAGCCAAAATGTGAGTTAAGTTCAGTTCTCTTCTCTGCTTTTAGAGATACCAGCCAATCTTCTATCTCGCTTAGGACCATTACTGAGAAAATTATTTTATTATGAAAACCAAAATACTTGCTGGGCTGGAGAATGCCTGGAACAAAGCTGTGAGGTATTCTTGATGTGGGAAGCACCCGTTTGTAAAAATACCCAAATATTCAGTGACTCAGAAAGAGAGAGAAAGAGCAAGCTTAACTGTTCAGACCAGTAACAAAATAACTTAAGTGCGGTGGCAGCTCTGGGTTCCAGTGCCAGTGCCAGAGATGTTTTTCTATTTTTAATGCTAAGAAGATGTTAGATCCAGCAACTAAGTAGTCACTGAAGCTAGAACTGGAGGAGCCAAATGGCTGTTGCTCTGTGCCCAGATGAGTGCCCTAATCTCAGTCTCTTTCTAGCTAAACTCATATTCATGTCCTTGAACGCAGAATTACCTCACTCTGCTCACAAGAAGGGGAAGTTTGTTTTTTCTCAACTAGAAGGAGGTTTTGAACCTGGATTTACCACATTCTTACTGAATCATTGAACTTGGGGCAGGGGGAGGACAAGGCAGGAGAGAGGCATAGCTGCCTTTTCTAGCAGTTATGTTTTTTTGTGGAGCCAGGTTTCTCAGTTGTGTGCACCTATTGGATCAAGCTTCTTGGCTGATGAAGATGGAGAGATTTGCCAATCTTATGGATCCTGATGGAGTTTAGGCAGGAGGTTAGAAGCATAGTCAGCAGTTTTCACACTCAGCATGCCCAGAAGCAGAATTTAGGCACCAAAATGGGAGTAAGCACATCAGAAAGTTATGTGTCAGGCTTATTGAAGGGAAAGCACAAGGTGATGTGAGTTAGGGAGGCCCAACCTAACAGGAGCATGGTAAGTTAGGTTAGTGTGAGGCAATTCAGCTTCCAGACCTGGGCTGCATGGCATCGTTCTCTATACTGTGGATGTACCCAGTCGGTCTGGAGTAAGTTGGCTCAGATATCTCCCTCGGATGTTTAATTAAGACCTAGTGACACACCCTTAACCACCCAAATCCTTTTATGTCTGATTCATCTTTTGTTACTGATTTCACTGAAAAGTTCTGAAGTTAACTCACTGGAAAAAATAGAATAAAGCAGCAGCTAATAAGACCAATGGCTTTTAATTTGCATTAATAAAAGGACATTAAAAAAAAACCCAAAGACAAACTTAAATTCCATTTGAGATTTTTCTAGTGACATCTCAACCACTCGGGCTTTGCTTCCTTGGTATTTAATATTACCAGAGCCCCTTAATAGTGTATAATAGCCTTGTAATTCATATTCTGTCATAATTTATTCAGCATATCGTTCTTAGTGTAACTGGCAAGCATGCGGTGGTGTGGAAAATACCACGTTTAAAGAAAAGTTTATCCCAGGATCAGGCTTTTCTGCAACTGGATAAGCAGAGATGTAGTTTCTTTAAAAAAGTCTTCCACATATTTCTGTGTACGTAAAATGCTTTTTGTGTTTAAGTTTGGGATGGTCTGGGAATGAGTCAGGGAATTATTAATTCCACTGCAAAGTACATTTCTGTTTGATTTAATGATGGATATCCAAAATATTTCTTGTAAAGCTTTCCAAATGTAACTACTATAATGAAAGGATTAGTGTGTATTTATGCCAATGCCCTTTAGTAGATGAAATCAGAAATGGCTAATTGTATGTCATCAACTCCATATTTCTAATATACAATGGAAATTTTTTTCAGACAGTAACACCTGTTTTCGTAGTGGCATAATCTGAATCACATAGATTTATTATATTAGTCTAAAATATCCTATTAGCATATGTAGATTTTAGATACAGTGCAGATTTTTAACACCAGTTAAGGTATAATTTCTTTTCTTTTGCAAACAATTTCTGAGGCATGAGCGCTAATAGGATTTGGTTCTTTTCCAGCCTCTTCTGTGGACAGTGAAGACTCGATTTCATTAAAAGTAGTGGCAAACAATAACATTTCTTTTAATTAGATGATCTCATGATTTCCACACATATTTGTTCTGTGCATTATTGTTCGTTGGCAAAACTGAGCTGCTTGGTAGCGTGTGAAACCGTATGTCTCAATAACATCTTATGGCAGGTGAGGGAGGATTTGCAAAACAACATTTGCTGACAGGACACAATGCATTTTACTTTGATGGAGAAGTTTTCCTAAGTGAACCTTATGGCTTAATTCTCTCATGCAAAGTCAAACCTACACGAGGCTTAGCGGACCTTACAGGTCTCCCTTTAACTCAAAGAGGAGCTACATGTATGAAGCAAAGACCACATAGCACTAAGTACTGTGTGTGCTGCTCAATTGTTCATCACTACAAAAAGGGACCTTCTAATGCCTGTAATCCCTGTAGCTGTTTCACGTTCGTTCTTCTTTTTTAACAAACAACTGTTAAATTAGGTTTTATTGGTCTTTTATGTGCAGCTTCAATATTGATCTTCCCCTTTGAGCTTAGCAGCAATGACTACAAATAATTTCAAACATTGCTTTTTCTCTTACACTCCAATGTTCTAATATTTCATTTGAATTCTCAGTGGCAATTTGGGACACATCCTGAAGAGGGGAAAGCGTGTGACAAATAGCTCTTTAAAGACTCTTAGCATGAAGTAGTAATACCTTCAGTCAGATCCATTTTCTTGAATTACTATTTTTTTAATATCATTTACACTTTTAAGCAGTTCTCGGAATACTTGGGGAAACTAAGGAAAGCATTTCTGGTTTAATAAATGGTTAGCTGGAAGGCCAGAAGAGAAAGCAGATCAAGGCATATAGCAAGACATAGCCCTGCAGAGATCTTAAACAGGTGAGTAGCTGTACATGTAGGAATTGGACCCACTGACTTTTTCAGTGTCATACCAAGCAGCTGTTGAAGTGTTTTGCTGGTTCAGTACCTCAGTGACCTGGTGAGAGAGCCAGGTGCGACCGATGTCTAGGACATGAGCCATGTAGGCAGTCTAATGAAGTATACTGACATAGCAAGATGGAGAGATTACCAGTAGATTTATGATTGTTAGTGTTTGGTTCCCCCACACCACCCTCCACACCACCCTCCTCTGATTATAACAGTTTCTTCCTTCCATCCTAGCAAATGCTCAGATACACATGTTGATTTTGATCTCTGCCAGTTTCAGCACAGCGATGGTGTGATTTCATTGACTCTAAATGGAGCTTGTTCTGATTTACAGTTGTTTGCATAGGGCAAGAGTTAGGGCAGTAAAGTGCACTGTGGAGGTTTGCCTTGTAAAAACCTAATGGCAATGGATTTGACAGAAGCGGGAAGGGAAGAAGAAACATTTAAGACTATTTATTAATCAAGGATTCCAGCACCAAAGCTTTTCTTTCGTTGATACTGGCAAATGTACAGATGAGAGATACTGTGCAGAGACCATTTCTGCACAAACAGAGAAAGCCCTTCAAATGTAAACATTTGAGCAGCTGGCATGGGAGATTAGTGCAGCAGCGGTGGGAGGGGGGTAATAGTGGATAGTGGTGCTGTTTAAATTTAACAAATGTTAAACAAGGTCCTTGTTCTAGTTTAAGGGTTACAGGTCAGAAAGACAATATCAGCTAAAAATACTGGCAATTGTACAAATCAGTCAAAGTCATTAACTAGTACTTAATTAAAAGCAACTTGCCTTTCCAAAGTTCTGACACCTTCTCCCCCTGCCCCGCAAAATAAAAAAATAATTTTAAAAAGGTTTTTAGGAGAAAATATCCTATGCAACCTGTCTGAATTAAAGAAAAAAACACTTTATCCATTATCTGTGGAAAGGCAACACTTTGAGATGTCTTAAAGTTTTTGCTTTGGATTGTGAACTGTCTTAATATATTGTTCTACTTTTAATTTCCTGTGGCTGAGCGACGCAGTAGTGTAGGGTCTGTTAGCTTTGTAGACATGTGTTCATATGCTGTTTAACATCATCTGGGGGGGTATGTTTTGGTTTTTTAAACCGTTGCCAAATTGTTACACAACTAGGCTGTATATCAGGGTATCTGATCGTGCATTGCTTTTTTTTTTTTAATTTGGGTTTTTAACTTGCATTTGGATCACACTTTTAAAACAACTCCTTACCTATTGGTTGTGATCCGATTCATGAGTGTTTTGTTGGGGATGCTTTACTTTCTTCATTTCTTTAGCAGTAGAGCCTGAAGTATGGGTATCTGGAGCCAAGTTTTATATTTAAAAAAATCAGAGCTATGCTTTCTGTGCTGGCATTGTTATGATTTTTCATTGAGTTTGAAAGTATACTGAAGAAAAAGATTTCCTGGAGAAATGACAGCAGCAGCAGAGTTTAGAGCATAACTGTCTTTTGGCATCATAAAGTCAGAGTGGCCATCGGAGACTTGATGCAGAACTCACTAGAGCCAGTGGAAAAATTCTTGCTGGTTTCTACTGGCTTTGGACCGTGTCCTTCATGAGTTGTTAGCCGTTATCTACGCTAGGCCATTTAAAAATCATTCTTTCTTGTGGTGCTTAAGGTTCTCTTTTGAATGGACAAAGATCTTCTGACACTTTTACTGTCATCTTTGAAAATATAAGACCTTCATTCCTTTTTGATGGACAGTTGACACAGATAAACCCCTTGAAGTTGCTTAATTTATAGAGCATTTTCTCACTGGGGAAGGAGAAAACCCCAAAGTAAACAAGTTAAGTCTTGTAGAAGATGAATTGCAAACAGTGGCAAAGGAAGGGAGTGGCTTTCACCGACCAACAATTTGTTGCAAAAGCAGGATTTTCTTTATCTGAAGCAGTGCATACCCAGGGAAGTAAGCAGAATTCTCAGCACTGCTTGCCCTATTTAAGATTTAATTGTGCTAGTGAAAGTCCAAGTGTAGGTACATGTTGGATCTATTTCCCCATTTTTTAACTTCAGTGTCAGTTAAATTTGGGATTAAGGTTGAAAAGTTTCTGCCACAGCTCCTCATTGGGGACTGCACTCCAATGGATTTGAATACTCTAGTCTGTGGAAATAACTAGATTGAAGAGCTGTGATTTCTTAGTATTTCACACTAAATTCAGAAAGGAAACAAGGCTATACACAATGGGAAAATTAGGTTTTTAGGAATAACAAACATTCACAAGTCAAGCTATGGTGTCCTAAGGATATAGTACTGAATTTATAGACTTGGGGCAACATAGTTGGCTATTACTATAGCCAACTGCAAAGGAAGATATACTACAAAGGAAGATAAAGATACTAAATTTTATATATATACGTATATATATAAAGTGGGAAAATGCTGAAGTAGCTTGGGCTCCAGTACAGCTGTACTTCCAGTCACTTTGCAGTATCCTATATTCTCACTTCACTTTTATGTAGAAGGTAGGCTAGCCTAGACAAAGTTCAGCGTTAAAAGTATATACTCAGAATAGGAAAAAAATAAAAGGCCAAGGATGTTTGAAGTAATGTTTTACTATAATTCCATGAAAATTCAAAGGGGGGTCTGCTTCTTTATTCTTAACCTGTCCTTCTGTGCTCAATTATTGAACTTGAATTATTGTGACTTTTGCCAGCATGTTCATGATATTGATTATTCTCCAAAGAGGATAGCCTTTGGAGAATCCTCCAGGTTGGAGAGGAAGCTTCAATCTGAATTTCATGCTCTTGGAAGATTCAGATCCTGAAAGGAATTTGCTTGTGGTTTCCTTGGAGTATAAGCATATGCGTTTTCTATCCAAATTGTTCATCTCCTTTAGTGGGACAAGCTTAATTTCTGTAGGTATTTATCTGTAGGTATTACAAAACAGAAGATGGATGTATGTGACACCCTGGACATGCTCTATCCATTGTCTAGCATGAGAGTGTTGCCTCTAAACCTTCTCTTCACCCCTGTACTTCTCTGACCACTGATGTTGATTTGGGACTAAATATTCATTTCTTATAATTCAAAACAGTTCGTGACATCAATACCTCAGCATCAAGCTATGAGCATGATGTGTGTGAGTTTGTCTTTTGTTTTTGTCTTCTGTAGCAAGCTGTCCTATCTCCTCAAAGGACTGGTCCACTTCAGTGCCGTTACTTGCTGCCAGAAATTCTCGGCATGGAAGCTGCAGATACAGTTTGGCAGCTTGCTTAGGCCACCCCTTAGGGTTTCAGACTCAGCCTGTTTTACTCAGTGTGTGTAAGTTTCTGTACATACACTCACAAACATGCGTACAGACGTCTGAAAGAGCTAATTGAAGTAATAAATTTTGTGTGTGTGTACGTACCTATGTTTGTATGTAGCTACATGCATGTACACACACAGGTTATGTACACACACAACGTGTGCATCCAGACATCTGAAAGAGCTAATTTAAACAGTAAAGTTCCTGGCTGTTGACTTCTGATTCATGTTGCTAGAATCCTCTTAGTAACTCTGTAATTAGGATTTGTGTTAAGATTTACACTAATTTCAGAGCTCAAAAGCTGATTTGTTCTTCTAATTTAAATTTTAGAATCTTCAGAGGTTGCATTTTTTTTTCAGTAATATTTCTGGCAGTGTTTTATCATTAAAAAGTGTAAAGCTTCCTTTTTGAAAATTTGGTTTGACAGTTGGATGATTTTATTTGTCTCCCTCTAGGTAAACACCTACAGTTACCATAGACTTCAAAGGGAAAAAGTAGTTGCACAACTTCGTTCTAAATTAACAAAGTATTTGTGTGGGAATTGGATTATAGAGACTGGAGCTAGAAGTCAGTTCCCTGAGCTTGAGTAAATCAGAGCAACTCCTTTGACTTTAGAGAAGTTCTGCAGATCTTGGTGAAAATTCGCCTTTGAATTTCAGTATGGATTTTCTCCATTCATCAACAGCTATAATATGTAGAGATTTTTCTGAGGCCAAAACTCGTACGTGTCAGAATACACTTTCATTAAAATGGGGGAAAACTACTTTTTAATTTAACTGGAATAAAAACACATTCAGTAAAAAAAAGAAATTCTTTCTTCAAAACCAACCAAACACACACCCAAAAAACTCATGCCAGGAACTATTCCATTCATAATCCATCCTATCATCTGATCCCCATAAAAATTGGCTATGCACACATTAGAGCAGATATTTTTAAGATTCTATGTTTTATGCAAAGTTTCCATCTCCTCCTCCAGAATAAATTGGCGTATCTACAACGAAAATATATTGAAGGTGATCAACTGTAGTAGTTTGATAGTTCCTATATGTTAAAAGAATTTATTGCAGCAGAAGTTCTTCTCAGTAGTTTTTTTCAAAATATTTTGAATTTCAGAAGGACACATGGCAATATAACCTCTGTCTTCTGTGAACCAAACACATTGGCTGATAGATTTAAAAGAACTAGTAAGCCTAGAGAAAATAAACTCATGTTGCAATGAGTTCATTTAGCTTAAGACTTCTGATCCTCTTTGTGGTTATTTATGATTGATGAATGCTTAATACCAGTGGAAGTTATGAAAATGTCTTTTTTGCTGTTGTTGGTCTTTGACATTTGAACTCCCTGTTTCCTGAAGCCTGTTGCCAGACCATTAATAAAGACGGATTTTAATTTTCATCTTAGATGTTCAACACTATTTGATTGACCTAATCTGTTTTTACATAGTATAAAAGTGTAAGTGAAAGGAGAAACCAGCTTTCTCAGACTAACAAAAATTTGGCTTTTTCCATCCTTGCTCTTCCAAGATTGCTTTCACTAGATCTACTGATGGCCTTCGAAGGCCAAGTGTAAATGGCCTCTTTTCAGATGTTCTTTCCTTGTTTTCCGTCTGGCTTGATATTTTTCTGTCATCTTTCTATACTGGGATTGAATTCAATTTTGGAGTCCATGTGAATTTTCCTCTGTAATTCTTTCTTCTTCAAGTTTCTTTAAAACGCAGTTTTCCATTAGGGTCTGTCATTGGTTTTTAGACCTCTCTTGAGATGTTTTAAGTTATTTCTTTGATTGTTTTCTTCCACTCTGCCTCATTTCATGTCTTTGTATGTGTTAAATCTCTACCACAGAAATATTTGTTACAAATTCACAAGTCTGTTTATGAATCCCCTTTCCTTTCCTTTCCTTTCAGTACTTTACCAGTTTGAGTTCTGTCTGTGTGACTTTTCCCCCACTGTCTTCATGTCAACAAGTGAGCATTAACATCTCCATCTTTCTGGGCTAACGTGAGCAATCATTTAAGTTTTCTTAGAGAATATGGTTTCTGTCGTGCTCAGTCTCCTTAGTTCCTCGTTCCTTCCCCAGGATATGAGCCAGTACTCTATCATCACATTTACTGACGTCTTCTGCTTTTTGCTTTGTTCCTCTTCTTTTCCAGGTTTTTGTCTTCGAACTTCTGCAAGGACTTCATCTCTGGTCAAATCTGGAGAACATACTCACTTCGTTTTTTGCCATGACTGTGTTTTTGCCTCTCTCCTTGCTTCTTCCTGTGTTCTTTCTTACTTCTTTCTCATCTGTTTTACCAAGAGACTTGGTAGTGTTTTCCACATTTTTTCCTATTTCCTTTTATAATTCACCAAAATCCCCACACATCTCTTGTTACAAGCCCATCTTCTGTCCCCATTTGATGAGACATTTAATCTCAAATAGGTAGCCTTTTTCTTTTTTGATTAGCTCCTCTGGGTTTTTTCAGTCTGGCATAGTATGTGACAAAAATTTTTCTTTGTCATCTATTTATTGCACTATCAGGTAATTATACGCTTATTTAGCATACATGCACGTAGCTGTCAAAAAAAATTATAAGTAATGTGAGTAGCTGAATTTGCTGACTGCCTGGTTTTTGTTAGCCATTCCCTTTTGGGAATGTTTTGAATTTAATTTTTCTCCCCATATTGCCTTTACATATTTGTATTTTTGACAGTTACAAAAAATCTATTTTCAAAATATGGTCTTTTTTTTAATAGGCTGACAAATTTTGGCAGTGCACTGTGACAAAAAGAGTTGGACTTGTGGAAATGACTTTTTAGTAGTCTAACCAGGAAGATGTAAATCATCCCTGAGAGGGTGCATTTTATATAGAAATCAATTCTGGTATTTTCCCAGAACGATATTAAAAAAAGAAGGGGGGGAAAAAAAAAGACGACAGCATTCTAGCAAATGAGACACAAAGTTGTCCACACGCTTTTGAAAGTCAAGATAAATCGTTTTACACTTGTATGAAATGCAAATAAACCTCATCCTAAGCATCTGCCAGCATCCCAGACTGTCATTTGTGGTTCAGCCTGACTTGAGAATTCACTTCAGAGTGTGTCTGCAGGCTGCACCCCAACCTCTCACCCAAGTGACGGCCGGTAAAGTTTCCGTTAAACTACCAAGTAGCATAGAAAATATCTGATGCAGAAATTATTTCTATGCTATGATCGCTTTGTCTCACTAGGGTTTACAACAAAAGCAAGAATATTTACATTTTGGGGATATTTGAAATGCATCTGTCATCCAGAAATTTAAAAAAAGCACATGCTTTGTCTGCTGTCATTTAGCCTGATGGTATCCAGTGCATAGCGCAAGGGCATGAAGGAGGTTGACATGTTCTGGAAGCTTCTGCATATATGTCTATGATTTCTCTGTGATGTGTCTGTCACCTTAATGTGTTATTTTAAGGCGTTGGACGTGCATGTGTTTTTTAAAAAACATGGTGATTTTAGTATATCTACTTACAAAGATACCTGTAATGCACACACGCTAAAGCTTGTGGCTATTTCATGGATGTCGTTGGATTTATGCCAATGGTGAAATATCTTCTAATAAGTTTATGTTTCATAGCTTTTCAGCTGTATTTCTGGAAATTGAGAATCTGGTGGAAAGTAGAATATTAACTGGAATATTATCTGGAATATTAAGTGGGAAACATACCAGCTCGTGTGGTTATGAGCTGAAGTTTGCTTTTTTTGAACGTACACCTACTTTCTTTGCCAATCATGTTTGTGTAGAAAAGAATGTTTAGCAACCTAAGTTTCTTTCATTTGTGGCTATATAGCTTTAGATTTCAGTAAAATAACTTTTTATCCTTCGTAGGATACATAGTGACAACAATTAAACAAATTACGCACTAGAAGGATTTGTAGCAAGTGTATTTTCACTGCACTGAGTTGAGGCTGACTTTTCAATGCTAACAGCTGTGAATGAAAGTAGATATATTTCTCTTCTTTTTAACAAGTTCCTCAGCAATAATTCACAAGGTCCACAGGATACGTGCTTGCTGGTTACTGCAATGACATCAACGTGCAAATTGATAGGAGAGGACACAAATGATTTATGTGTGCCTTCCAAACACTGACTAATACGCTTCACTCTCTCATTAGCGCCAGGCAGCATGCTGTCTGTTCCCACCCTCTGAGTTGTTGAGACATGGCTCTGCATTCTTTCACTTTGTCCCACCATTCAGAAAGGGTAGCGTCTACCCTTTCCTGTCAAAAGAGGTTATTTTTGTGAATTCTGTTGGGATGCTACTTTTCTTAAAAACTATGAATTTTTTTGGAACACACTGTCACTTAGAAGAGATGATACAAGCACAAGTGTCAATCAAGCTAGCATTTATCCTCTTTTTCTGCACGTATTGCTGTGATAGAAAAAATTCATTGCATCCATTTCCCTTGATACTATGACTGTCGTCTTCATTCCATCAGGGACACTTCCTCAGGTTGACATGAGTGATTTTGGGCAGCAGTAATAGACAAAGATTTTGTTAAGCATGAAGAGTAGCATGACTTGCGAAAATCTGAAGAGTGAAACATGGAAACAGGAGAAATAATTTAGAGGAAATACACTGAATTTTAAATCACCAGAGGTGGTTCAGAAGCTTCTATACTCAAAGCATTGAGGAATCACATCTATCATAAAATCCTGAAAAAGTATGAATGATTTGACATTCTCTGAGTTACTTGAACATTGTATTATACATTGGTGAATTCATAGTTCTGTGTTCCACCGCTTTATATGTGCCATGGTAGTTCATTCACTTTTGGAGAACTCAGATCAAATTTATGATCTCACACTGGCTGAATACTGAGGGAGGTGGTAGTAGTAGGTGATACTGATATTAGCAGTTAGGCTCGGTTTTACTGTATCTGACTCTTTATATTTGCAAGAATTTACAGACATGTTCATGTTTAGCTGGAATGCATGTATTCCCAATCCATGTTTCCTAACCTACTAATGATTTGAGTAAAAAGTTTATGTTCCTAAACAAAAAAGTAAAATACTTGACTGTTCATAAAAGAGTAATCAATTTATTTGTGATTTTTGCCATATTCATCCAGTATCCATCTGATTTTCTAACGGAAAAGGAATTTTGTATATTGCTTCACACACAAGAAGTATAACAAAAACTAAAGAAGATTCTTGGAAGCTCTCTCTGGTTGGGCACCCTCTTTGTCCTCAGTGTAGTGCACGAGGCTTGAGTTAATACCCACACTTGTTGCCTCCTTAGAAATTCAAACAGTGAATCTAAGCCCCTTAGTCTATTTGGGAAAGCTTTTCTCCTGAAGGCTTCCACTTTTCTTGTTCCCTCACTTGGGTGGTTGTTCTTTCAGCTTTTCTACTGGGAATGAGGTTGGAAACCACAGGAGGTGCAAAGTGAACGTAAATTAGTTGGAGATGGAAACCAAGGTTGTGCTCCTAGCCGTAGAGACATAGAGATACCTTACATCACATGACCTTACCTAAGTGAGGACAAGAAGTAATCAGATAAACTTCTAGGAAGGGAAATTATAGTTAAGGTACAAGGGAAAAAATTCTAATGATAAGGATAGTTAAGCAATAAAACAGCACAACTGCGGATGTTGTGGACCTGTGTCATAGGAAGGTTTTAGTAACCTCTGCAGGGACAGATTGGTCATGCTACTTCAGTGCTGGGAGATAAAGTAGATGACTTTGTAAAGGACCTTGTTGCACCTGGCACTGCTAGGATTTCTGATCAACAAACTTTGTACTAAAACGAGAGGAATGTGGTCAGCCATGGTGAGGGAGAACTGGCAGGAGCACAGGAGAGAGAAAGTTCTCAGGTATTTCTAATTCTGGCTGTATAAGTTCTGGTATCCACCAAGTAGGCCCTGACCACAAGATCTGGAATTGCTAGCTAGATACTATAATAGCCTTATACATAAGATAGCACTGTGGTTGTACAAACTTCAAAGTATACCTCAAAACTTTCAATGTTCTACTGTAAAAGCCTACGTGTCAGACACACAAAGTCAACATGGTACTGCCTGTACAAGTTACTGCTGTGGAAATTAAATAGTTGCTTCTCCTTTAATATCCTGATGGGTGACCAGATAATTTCCTACCAATAGCAAAATGCAATAAGATAATAAAACAAACAGACAGTAAATTGCATAAAAATGCATTTTTTTTTTTTTTATTTCAGACCAGGAAAAGGTTAACTTGTTTTTCCTTTTTGACTGCAGACTGTATACAAGTACCAGAATCACAAGTGCTTCAGGGAGTACAAAAACCAAACTGTATTCAGAGTGGCTGGTTAGAAAGGAAAATCTGACTAGTCACAATTTTGGGTTTTTTTTGAAACTATGTCTCCAAGCAATCTCATGACCGCAGTATTATGCTTTGGTTTTGAGGCAGGAAGTTGGATTAATTCAGTTTCAGTGTTGTCAAATTTAGTGCTAGTATAAGGAATTTCAGTATCATGTCAAGGAAAGCAGCTTCCAACTTTAATTTGTGCAGTAGGTCTGATGTAACCTGTCTGGCATTTTAAATGGCCAGTGTTAATCAGTTGTGGTATCATTCAGCAAATCAATAAAAGTTTGCATTAATGGAGTTTAAATGTCCAACAGGCATAAATATTCTTGCTGTCAGTGAGTAGATGGATTTCTCTGCCTGCTCTGAAACTTAACTTTCGTATTTACCCATGGTAGACTTTATAAAAAAATTATTTCCTTTATTCTTATTTTTTGTCTCTGTTTTGGAAAAAATAAAACCCCTTTTTGCTGATACATCTGGTACTTTGAGAGCTTAAAAACAGCTCAATTGATTACTTTTGATTTAAAAACTTCTCAGAAGGAAATTGCATAACAAGACTGGGAGCTCAAATATGTGAGTTTTGGCAAAGAGCTGCGGAAGAAAGGCCTGGCTGTAGCAACCTCACAAGAAAAGAACTTGACATTTTGAAAAATTTTTATTGACCGGTGAGGACAGGGAACGGGAAGTCAAGTCACTCTCACAGGCAAGCTCCAGTCTCTTCCTTGCTGACCTTTAAATGCCACTCCGTGTCATCAGAAAATCAAGGAAATGCTAATAACAGGGCTTTGGATAAGAGAGTTATATATGAGGGTTATATTTTTGAAAACAAACATAAGCTGACTTCCATTTTTATACACATATATTTTTGTAAAATTGAATGCTCACTGCAGTACAGTTGTATTTTTAATAGATTAATCTTACATTATTTTATTCATATTAACATGAACATTTTCAGAAGTATCCATATCAGAGCTTCTGTTCATCCTTGAAAAGGGAGTAGTTTGCAAAAGACGTTTTATAATTGCCTCCTAGGATGATGACCTTGGAAAAAAGACTGGCCTTTGCTTTAGGCTCTTAA
>NW_010549599.1:15304-88603 GCF_000687285.1 Phaethon lepturus | reverse complement strand
CAGGCTATGGACTTTGTTAGTCTTGTAGAAAGTTGACTTCTCGGGGTCTTTTGAAAATGGGACTGGTATGTCTAAGTCACCAGGTTACTACTTCTTCTGTATTTTTGACAGCCCCTCTTTGCCGTTCCAAAAAGTCTTTGAAAGCGAAATTTCAATGAGAAGACCTAGTAGGAAAAAATGCTAAGGTTAAACTGCTTAATCCCAAAGAAAGCATCTTGTACATTAGAAAAAAAGAAAGGTCCTTAGATTTCAGAGTTTTAACAAGAGGGGGAAAAAACTAGCGGGCAAGTGTAACAGGAAACAATGGATCCATGAAACCTGATGGCACAGTATGTAGGTACTGCAGCTGTTTCTTGCCTCCTTCATGGAACTGAAATGAACTTTAGTCCATGGTTGTGGTTCAGTGCATGTTCAAGACTCTTGCTCAACTAGAGTCTAACTTGACAGGTGACCTACGCTGGTGTATCTGTGTGCGTACTGATCTACCAGAGGCTATGATTTTACAAGTCGGGAGACATGTTTAAAAGCTCTTTATATAATTCATTGCCCTGAATTTTCTTTTTCTGACATGATTTTTCTTTTTCTTTCTTTTTTCCTTTTTCTTTTTTTTTTTTTTTTTGCAATGCAGTTACAAAACACACAGATTGTAGGAACTGATTTAGATTCTGAGCTGAACATTATGCTAACCTGTTTGTCAAATGAAACAGGGGATAAAAGCTGACTTCTTTACCCCGCCACATTGGCTGCAATACTTGATCTTGGCTTTCCTCTCACTTAAACTGCTGTATTTTGAGTAATTCCACTGAAACCGATCCATTGATAACATTAAAACAACAAGAAATGAGAGATGGTTTGGGTAAATGGCGTGTACATATCAGGTCCCTGCAAGTTCACTTAATTAATGTTGTATGGTCTTAATAGTTGCCTTGCTAACCTGCCTGAAAACCAAACCTCCAAAATCCAGTGATTTGGAAAGAAGCTGCACTGCATCTAACACAACATAAAATATAAAAGCTGGGTAAGGCTTTGTCTCTCTAGATTGGGTTTACAACAAAAGACGAGTCACGGCAAAAACACTTTCGTCAGTGGTTTGTGTCCACCTTTTCTTTTTTCTCTTAAAGCTAATGAAAAGGACTACACACATGGGAGAGCTTGAAGGTCTGCCCCCAGTTAGACAAAGCTCTCATTGCTGAATGATGGGGCTTTCAAAACTACTTTGAAGTTGTCCTCATTCCATTCCCCTGGAAGCTGTAGCGAGTTTTTATTTTAGGGGAAGTCTTAACATGAGCATTCTTGAAATGCTCACTCAGTAATGGGCTTGATATAAATGTTGGACTTGGAAAAGAAAACGTAGATGAATTTTCCAAGGTTTTTATTTTTTCTTTCATTTTCTTTCATTACAAACTATTTATATTGTCATGTAAGTATTACTTTTTTTTCATGTCTCTTCTGTTAGGAAATTCAAACTTCAAAAAAAACCCAGCCTTAAAATATTTAGTTGTCCATCACTGTATTCCTTCATAGTGATTTGTTGCCTGGAAAAGGATTCTGATAGCTTTTCAGCCACAAGGCCTTGAGGTAGAATTGAATAGGATATTAATTTAAAAGTGGATACATCCTACCTTCTTACTGTTAACCTGTATTTGTAATGCTGGGAGGGAAGTCTTAGGGGTTTTTTTATTATTTGTAGACATCATTAAATTTCTCAACAAAATTTCTCAACCTCTTTATCCAGCAAGGAAAATCAAAGAGTTAAAACAGTCACAAAAGCACCGCTGTAGAATACACTTTAAAATTATTTTGTTCAGTCATTTTAGAAGTGTGTGAAAAGAGGAAACTAGTTTATATTTCAGCTATGAACCCTGACATTTCTTTAAGCTGTAAACAAACTTTATTTGATAGAAACAGGTACAATATGCACTGAGTATTACTTCAAACTTGTAGGTTACAGAGGAGACCATTATTTTTTCCACTGCCCAAGGTATAAGGCCAAGAAAAGAGTCTATTTCTTTATAAGATGATTAGACCTAATCTTTTAAACACCACCTTCCACTTTGAGCTTTTTTTTTTCATTTGCTAGAAAGGTGAAGAAGCTATTAATGCAACTCAGTTCAGAGAAAGTGGCAATTAAAAAGATATGGCAAGTAGTGCTTTAATCATTCAGTAAAGCTCTAGTCAATCAGAGAACACTGGTAACATGCCCTGTTTGTGCTAGATATACTATGCCAAGGTGAAGTCTGCTGTGCAGTGTGCAACGTAAAAGATAACAAAAGTGTCCAACTGATAGTTGTAAGTCAGTAATAATTATCACATGTGTAGTAAATGCAGGACAAGACACAAATCAGTTTGCTGTCTCCATTTAGCATTTTCAGTTGCTTTCACATGAATCTATGGAACATTTTTACCAGGCAGTCAGGAATCTGTATTACATACATCTTTTTACATTGCTATAGTTTTTAGCTCTTTATGCTTTATCAGTGCTTCCTCAACATAAATTAAATTAATTGTCTTTTTGAGCTTGCTGCCCCATGTTTTTTTTTTTTTTTACCTAAGATTGCTCTTGGCACTTGTGGAAAGGAATTATGAGGTGTCAGGAGTCAAATTCACTGCAAGTTACACTCCTACGGAAACCCAGATACCTACCACAGTGATGGGGCAACCATACAGTTGAGACAAAGCATTTTGCATCACTTTCTAGATTGGAGAACTTAGGTTCAAAGAACTACCTTTTTTATTTGGAAAGTGACTGGATTTGTGGTGGCCTGTAGTTTTGTGCCAGTATGTATTCTGTGGTCTTGGACAAAATTCTGAGAGCTTTATGTCCTCAATGGGCAAGTTTTAAAAGTGCGGTAGCATGTTCTGTTGTAATGAGAACAGCATTATCAACCATGATCATCAGCCTGCACTTCCAGAATAGGTATCCTGCTCATGGTGGATTGGTATCAGTGGTGATTTCACAGAAGCCATTTCTGAGAAAGAAGTGACCATCTCATAAGTTAATTAAAAAGTAAAATCTTTAAAATCTTCAATTTAATATGAAAGCTTCTCTTAAGAATAGCAAAAGATGACTCATAGGTTTTGAGGGAGAAGTGTTTTTAAGATCTTTATTAGCAGATTCAAAAAATTAATTATGTTGAATGTGTCAAAACTAAACTAAAAATATACATTTTCAAGCAATCATGTTACCTAGTCTTTCGTATTTGTAAATTTACTACTATATGACTGCATATATTTCTGTTTATATATTAATATAACAATGTGTTAGAGCCTTGATCTGCTCATCATGCTCATCGTGCCTTGTGAATTGTTAATATTGCCTGTAAGGTTTGTTCCAGTTGACCTTTAGAAGTGTCCAAAAGTTACAGTTTGCAATTCAGCAAGTTTGGCAGAGGAACATACATGACTATTCATATCATTGTTTAAACAGTAACCAGATGTGTATTGTTTTTCTTCTTTCTTTTCCACTGTTTTTAAAAAGTGATGTTAATCCAAGATGTTAATTCATTTACAGGGTTTTTCCACAGCACCGAATTCCCCTTCGGTGAATTCTCGTTCCAGTAGCCTGGGTCCATCACTGTCCCTTGGTAACATCTCAGGAATGACAGCAAACCCAGAAGTGAAAAAGCGCAGAGCACCTCCTCCACCAGTTGTGACACCTGTGTTGCAGAACATGGAGATGAGTGGACAAGAAAAGACGGCAGCACAGGTAACAGTGACAGCACAGAATGGGCTCCTTTGCTGGATGAGCTGGCTACCATCAGTTCATTCATCAGAGCTAAAGTCATTCACAGATATTTTGGCTAGCCATTAACTACAGCTTACCAATACTCTTGATCTTACAAAATAAAATCATCAAAGGTCTTGGCATTTTGTACACATTTACTGAGCTTTCTTGAGACTGCCCCTAGCATTCTTCCTTGTCAAGAGTCTTCCTAAATCAGAAAAGTTTTGTGAGACGTTACGCTAAAAGAAGGAGGGTGAAGAAAAAGTAAGGTACAAAATCTGGAAGTTGCATAGGTTGACTAGGTATCCTTATGGGCCAGGGCAGTCCTGGAAAATGGGTGAAAGTTGTAATGACTGACGAAAGTCGTCATCATGCTGTTTTGCCCAGATACTTGTCCGGCTGTCTCCTGCATCCCTCTTTCCAGTGCTGCTGTGGGACACCAGAAGATCTGTTCTGCTGTCTGACTTGTGCCATGTGACCTTTTAAAGCAGTCTTCTGTTTTTGCTTTTAAAAAAGGTCACTGTTCTGCAATACAGTTATCGAGAATTAAACAGAAATGGGGGTGAACCCTTCTGAGTACCTAACCCTTTGAAAGGAATAGAGTTAAGGGAAAAGGAAATTGTTCTTGTTTTTATAGTGACATTCAGGTACGTATGTTACTAAACATGCGCAAGCACATTAAGACTTCCGGTTCCACCGTCAATAAAAAGTAATACATTCTAAATGCAAACTGTAAAAGTCAGTATGTGAAGCTATACATGGATGCCAAATAAGAATGCAAGGAACTAATACCTTCAAGGTTGTGTAATGTGGACTGACTCTTATCTGCTTAGGGCTTGCCACCTCTACAACAGACTGATCTTTGGAAAGCGAACTATATTAGTACAATTTGCAATTAGTGCAAAACTCTGTAAGCAAATTTGATGCATGCTTGGAATAAGTGCCTTTGAAATAGCACACATTTATAGACACAGCTTAAGAAAAACAGTGGTTTTTTGCAACAATTGGTGCACTTTCTTTTTAAAAATTTCTTTTTGAAATTCCTACTGTCAGTACTTTGATGAGGGTTCTTGCGTCCCCCAGAGTTAAACATTCAATGTGTTTAAGATAAGTGGATATTTTTGTACAAAAATAATACGGCATTGTAACCCTTAAGTTTATACAAGTATGGTAATCAGAGACTACATTATTCTGCCATTCTCTTAGGCTTATCTCCATGCAGTGTGGCATTGAGATTTTGAATTGTGTTGCACAAAACCACCGAAAATCTGAACTCTCTTTAAACATGTTAACATTTCTATCTTCAGCATTGTTGCCAATAGATTTCTGAAGCCATTGGGAGAAAAGTATTTATTTTATTTATCGCAAGTAGCATACAGTACAGTGTCAACTTCAAATACTCTTAGTCTAAAAGAGAAGCTATTTTGAAGAATGGAAACAGATGAATATTGTGTTGGGATTTTCCATGACAAAAGTTAATTTTGGGCTATAGAAATGTCTTGTGTAATTGACAAAACTGATGAAGAACGCAGTAGATAATGAGCACAGTTGCTAGAGTCTGGCTGCATTTGTTGGGTAAAGGACATCTTTCTGAAAATGGTTGCATAGGTCAAAATATGAAACAGTTATGGTGTGCTTCTGAAACTCACAGGCTTGAAGTTGCTCACAGGCTGCCCTGCAGTTTGAACAAGAATGTGTGGAGTACAGCTGAAACGAAGCACAGGTTCCACGAAGCAATCAAAAACTGAGGGAAGGGATTAATTATTCAGTATTATATGGCAAGGTAGCAACAGGGATATTGTTTATAAGAAAACCCAAACAGTTCTATTTTATCTACGTGCAGACTATCCAGTTTGCTGTGAAAATAGAGTCAAAAATCTCAGGGTGTAAGTTTATTTCTTTAGTTTATGGGAAAGAATTAGCACTGATCTTTTTTTTCAGGGAAGGACGTCAATTCCTTATTAATGGACTTCCTTCCATAAAAAGATAAGATGTTTGTTTAGAAAACTTTATTTATGTGCAACTGTTACTAACAGGAAGATCCTGCAAAAGGGGAACATGTTTATTTCCAGTAGCACATTAATAGAAAATGAAAAAGATGGTATTCTGAACTTTCAGAAGGTTTTTTCTTTTTTAACTATCTGGTTCCATAAAGTTGTGTAGAAAAGCACATACTGTAGCTGTTCTGAATACCTATAGTTTGGTTTTTCAACTCAGTAAGCCCATTATTTTTAACCCATTGTTAAGCTCCAGGACATTCAATTTTCTTTACAGCATAGATGATGCTTTAGGAATATATATCTCATCTTCCTGCCTAGTGGTTGCAATCAAAAATTTCCATGTGTATGAAGACTGGGGTGTTTTAATTTATACTTTAGATTTAGATTTTCTCCACTTGCTTTTCTGGATGAGTGGATTATTGCAGTACGATTTTACCATATTGCAGCTTTTGTTTCTGTGGGGCTTACGGTAATTTACCACCTTGAGGGTAAGGCCCCTGCAGTAACTTTAACTACTTTTTAGTGCAGCATCATTAGTTTTCCATGTCTATTTAGAGGTAGTGTTCCCTCTGTAACTGCTTTAAATCTCCTCTAGAAAATACTCATTTCTGTTTAGAGCACAATTGAGCAATGTTTCAGAGTGTGCTGAACATGCATTAAGTAGTTTGCAAAGGAATGCAGGGTCAAAGAAAGGAGTCTACAGATTTCTTCCCTGGAGACTTCTCCCCCATTTTTTTAAACCTCTCCCAAGTGATGCTATTTAGAATAATGAGAAGTCACTTGGAAAAAATAGTCTTCAAAAGACCAAGGTATGGTAACATTTCCAGTATGGAATCCAGAAGGTTGGGTGTTTTAGAAGCAAGAAGGTCCCCTCCTTTCTTAAGTTGCAACACAGAGCCCACACCCTCCAGAGAGTGGAGCAGAATGGAGTAGAGGGTGAGCAAAAACTGAACCCCTGTTGCAAACAGTCTCTGTTCTCTGTCACACCACTTTAGATGACATGCTGGTAGAATTTGGGGCTATCTTATGGTAGGCATAGTGTAAACTGAGTGCCCACCCCAAAAAGCATGCACCATATAGACAAAATATATGAGAAAACTGTATGAGTATGCCACTGTAGATGCAGCACACAGAGAAAAGCCACATGTGAAGTCTGACGGAATTAAAGACATCTCCTCAGAGGCTTATTCACTGACCTCTCTTAAAAAGAAATATGTTTGGGTCATTTCTTGGAAGAACTGTAGAATTGAGTATTTGAGTGTTTTGAAGGTCAAGAGTATTGTGCACTGGTGAATTAGTTTATAGGAGTAATTACTCTTTTTTTTTTTTTAGTGTGTATGGGGAAATAGAGGAATTGGGGTGAGGGGAGTTGATAAAGGTGGTCTCAGGGACTTTCTGTAAGAGCCTTTTCTATGAAATTGAGTCATTTATTCAGAATGAGGCTTTTTGGAGACAACATCAGAATTGGAAGAGGGCTCTTCAGTGCCTCATCTGTATAATAGCTCTGATGTCAACTCCAGAAGCCAGAAATTCAACTTGTAGACTGTGATGAAGGAGCTCCGTGCTGTTTCAGCTGCTGTGATTTTCAGCACTTTTCATATGTGTAGATGTAACAGGAGGCATTTGGGATTAGTTACTAGCCACTTAAATTACTGAAAATAGAACAATACAGCAATATAACAAATACAATATTCTATCATTTGTTTCATAGAATTTAATCTTAATTGTAATACTTCAAGACAGTGGGTTTAAATAAAAATTGTATTGCTGCTTTTAGTGTGGGTGAGGAACTGGTCTCACATTTTCAGAAGGTACCACTAGAAACAAACACAATTTTCAGGTTTATTTCTGTGTTTATATAGTTTCCCAGAGGTTGCTGTAGACAAAGAAACATGTATGACATACTGTGGGTTTTGCCCTGCTTCTTACATTCCTCTCCTCTGCATTTAGGTCTCAAATTTGAATTGCTGAGGACAGTTGATGACTCTCCATTCTTGGTCAAGGCCATACCTTTAGAGCAGACTACTTGCCTCTAATGTTTTATCAAGGCTGATGTTTTCTCACCAAGAATAACTTATTAATTCAAAAGGCTTACTCACATGAAAAAAAAAGGAATATTGCAGACAAAAAGAGTCACAGTCTTGTTCAGATCATTGCTGGCAGGTTTCTTTCTCTCTACCTCCAGTTTATTTTTGACCAATTTTATGCCTAAATGAGAAGCTCAGCTCTGAGAAGCATTTTAACATGAACAAATATAAATGAGACTTTCATATCTTCCCTCGAGAAGGTAAGGTACTCACACTAAAAATTACCCAGATTTCTACTTTATGTAGAAAAGAAACTTTTGGTATTTGCTGTATGTCTTATTAAACAGAAGAAAATTAAAAATGTGGAAATGCAGAGCAACTGTTTTTCTTGTGAAACCAGGACACCATCTTACTTGATAATTTCTAATACTGACCATCACAGGGTTTTTATTCTATTGTCTTTTTTTTTTCTTTTCAAGCGTTTCTGTACTCCTGTTGGAGACAGGAACCTCCTGGAAGGCATGTTCCCCTGTTCCAGTGCATATTGCACTTGGAAGAGTTCCGATTCTGCCAGCAGTTGGTGATAGGAGCGCTGCGGAGCTGGCAGGACGCTGGGATAAGCACCCTAGCCATTTAGTAGCATTTTCATGCCTTTGGTAGGGATGCCCTTCTCACAACAAAACTTGTGTTACAGTACTATTTGTTGTTCCTTTATATATAAACCAATATAAATAGAATATATCAGTGATTGAAAGCTGGTTGATTGAGCATATTAAGAGTTTGTCAAAAGGAGGAAATGCTCTAGTGAAATGCCCTGCTGAAAGCCATTGAATTTGTGCCCCTCTGCAGGCAACCCTGAAATACTTTAAATGACATTGTAAATGAGCACAACACATAGTGAAAATATATCTGGAATTCATTCTTCCAGCAAGAACCACAGAATAATATTCAAGTAGTAAAAATATAGGACAGACAGTGAAGGAAATGTATGAATAAAATTATAGTGAAATCATAATTAACATACTAAATTTGATCAAAGTGTTATTGGACCATAGACTCACCCAAATTTCCAGAATCAGTCCCTGAATTTGCAGTTCTCAAATTTCCCATGTGTTTGTGTGTATGCTACACATGGACTTGGAAGCCACTTGGAAATGTGACTCATTATCTTCCTTAGAAGTAAAATGTATTTTAAAACAGTGGCCAAGATTTTTAGAAATTATTAGCTCAACTGTCTGTAATTAGGAAGCTGAGTTTGTAGCTTGACGTTTTATGAACTTTTAAGATGTCAGAAGCTACGTCTGGTTGCTCAGCAACTCGGTATCTGGCCACTGTGATTTTAATATCATATTATTCTTCACTATGCCACCTTCTGTTGCAAAAGGAGTTTAAATTGAGATTGTTAATATAAAAATCTGAGCAAAGCAAGCATTTCTTCCAGTAATGTCCCCTCAGCATAGCAGGGTTTTTTGTATGGGTATCTTTCTTGCATGTTCGCACAAAGTGATTACCACTCTTCCACCTTATTTCTTCATAAATTAATACCACAGATTTGTGGTTAGCTGACTGCAAGGATAATCTTGATTGGTATGAAATCACACTGTTACTGCTGTTCTCCTCAGGTTTTCAAAATTACATATTTTCATGTGGTTGCAAATTAAGCCCTAAAGCAAGGAATACAGATCCTGTAGAACAATGTAAAGTAAGGTATGTTCCTAGTATGCACAGCTGTGTCAGTAAAGATGCCATCAGTAGAGCTCTTTATCTGTGTGCCCTGTGAGTTACAGTTTTTTTAATCTACTTTGTGCCTGGGTATTTCAGGTAAATCTGGAATTTCAAATAATAATACTCCTGCAGTTTTTCTGTGCTTTCCTGCTTTCTTTCTGAGAAACAGATGAGTGCTTAGAAAGAACCTGTGTTTGTATGGTTGACAGCCTTTTTTCCTCACAAATTTTCTGTATCCAAAACATCAACTTATTGGAGAGGTATGATACCAGCAGGCACTGCAATTATAGGGAAGGTAAGGGACAGAAGAATCACAACTGGATGAGAAGGTCTACCATAGTTACCTATAGAACTGAGGTTTATCATAGGCAGGTGTCTAAAACCTGCTTTATTAACATCTGCTGTGATTACCTCTATAAGCACCATACTTGTACCAGCTTACTGTCTTCTACCTCTTCCTTTACGCATCTGCTGTAATTCATTATTGTGAAAATTCCACTCTGATCAGTCCTGTGTCCGAAGAGGAAGAGTTTCAGATTGCTTTAGATTTACCTAGTTGGTTGATCCTGCTTTTGTACAAATTATTAAAGTACTACTTGGGGGAGGACTTGTTTATTTTCCATACTGCAGTAGGTATTTTTTTCCCTTTTGCCTTATACTTTTTTCTGCACTTCTGTATAAGGTGAAAGGTAATGAGCAGTTAATGGTGGAGACCATCTGACACTTGTATTCTGTTTTAATAAAGAGCCTAGAAATCAGCAAAAGGGTGGATGGATTCAGATCAGTAATCTCCCTTTCATAGGTTACACCTAAGCCAGACATGTCTACTAGAAGTCAACAAGATAGGAGTGCATGGTTTTTTTATCATCTTTCAGAGAGGAAGGGAGGTTTCTTTTGACTCAGAGCTCTTCTGGGTGAGGTCTTCTCAACCTTTCTCTTATGACACATTTCCTTTCTCCCTTAAGTGTTCTGTGAATGTATTTTTGTTTTGCTTTGTTTTTTTTTCTGTGGAGCATCCAGAAGTCTCCTTTGAGAATAACAGATACTTTTTTCACATTCTGAGGAAGGATGCAATGAATCAGTAGGAAAAAGCTGCTTTTCAAAATGTGTCTTTTACTTCTACAGAATATTGCATCTTCTAGGACACTTCTCAGGTTTCTATAAGTTCCCTGAGGATATGAAAGCAAGATTTGTTCCAAAGGAGGAGGGAGAACACTTGACTGATTTTTAAATTTTTTTAAAATCTTAATTAAAAAGAAATTTAATGACTGGGTTTGTACACCTTTTTAGTTTGTTCTGGTTTGATTTTCTTGTAGTGTAGAAGGAAGGCCTGAAATGTGAATAGTGCATGCTATTTTTAAAAGCTCCTTTGTCTTTGTTCGTTAACTGAGAATATCATGAGTGTTAGCTGTGATCTTCTCCAGTTTTGGTGGCAGACTTGTTAGAACTCTCAGGCAATGTGTGATATCTCTTGACAGCATTTTTGTCATGAGGGCAGGCATATTGAATCTTTATTAAAGATGCTCTCTCTCCAGATTACTGTTCAGGTGCCCAAGTTGTGTAAGCATAAAAGAAGAATTTTATGCTTCCATCAAATAAGCATAAAATTATGCTTATTTATAAGCTTTTTTTCCTTTTTTTTTTTTTTTAAGAAGTCACCAGGTAGTCAAGAATATATGAGATGTCCGTTCGTGATTTAAGAATAAACGTAATGTTAATTTCCAGAGTTATTGAGACTATGGAGGGGTAGTATAGCTGCTAAGAAAACCTGTTAAGTCACACTGTCCTCCTAGTTTTGGTATTAGACTTTGGATATTAGGTGCTGGAGTGCATATTGTACTGCTGTATGATGCCAGATCAAGAGGCTAGGAACTTCTTACACAATTGGCATGAGGCAGTACTTTGATAAGGTCAAAGAGTAGCTGGGTCTATCTCTGTGTGTTAATACAAATAGATAGATTATTAATAGATAAAACCATAAAAATTGAGATTGTATTTATTTCTCTGTGTTCCGCATGAAGTTTATGTAGCAATCACTTATTTTGGATGTATTAGGCTGTGAATACTGCATGGTAATTATGAAACTTTCCATTCGACTTTTAGTGTTCATCTCTCTTTGGGGCTTTTATTCCAATCATTCTGTCCAAAATTTTATTTAGAAGCTAGCTTACTTCATTTATGCATTTCCATAGATGCTGAGAGTTTACAGATAAGCTGGGGTCTTTTTCCTTTGCTTATATAGACATATAAAAATAATTTGTTACATGACTTAAACACTGCCTTACTCTTTGTCCAGAGAATTGCCTGCTGTTCTCTTAGGATGGTAAAACAGTTCAGCTTTGCTTTACTTTTTTCATAGGTTAAGTTTGCCCACATAGGCAGGTAATGATAGAACATCAGGCTTGTCCAATAGCATAGATAAGGAATGCACTTTAGTTCCTTTGTCTAAGGAGTGCGCTGTAGTTCCTTTGAGCAGTAGCTGTGCAAAGTATTCTCAAGATGATGCACTGGAAACTGCAGTGCTATCTGAAATGGAAACGTTAGTATAAAATAACTGTATCTGTCTTAAGTCTCTTTCTACCACCTGGAGCAAAGAAATAGAGAAAATATTATTGAATGCTGAAGGCTACCAATGCCACACTTTCGATTTTCTGAAAGAAATTCAGATAAAAAACGTGGAAATAGAGTTGGTTTTTGCAAAGTATGAGGGAAATCAAGACACTATAAGCCTCCTAATGTGTCTTATGTACTGGAAAAATTATTGGAAATTAATAATAGAGAATTAAACTAGTTGTCATCTTTATGAAGATAACAAATAGGGTAAATATAACTTTAGTAAAAACCCTGCCTTTATGGATTCAGCAAACAGATGGATATGTGTCATCTGGTTGATACAGGCTGTCTGGTTTTCCACGAAGCTTCCACCGAGGTCCCTCACCAGGGATTTCTTGAGGAAACCAACTCTCCATTCCATAAGGCAGAAGGTCATCTTACTCTTAAATAACTGACAGTAAAGAAAAGAAAAGAAAAGAGGATTCACAGGTTAGGAGTAAATGATCTGCTTATCTAGTGGTGGAATATTGCAACAGCTTTGGAGAATTTGAGGATCCATGTTCATCATATTAAGAAGTGACCTGGGGAAAAAAGGTAAAGTGACAAAGCTTGTTGCTGGTTCTTTAGTAATCCAGATAGTGAGGGCAAAGGCAGAGTATGAAGAAAACTGTTGAAAGACCTTATGAAATTGAGTGCTGGCAGCACTTGCATGTGAGAGAAAGCGAGTAAAATTCCATGTAGGTAAGTGTGAAGTGAAACACATGAGAAAAGACCACTCTTAATTTTCCCTAATACCTTGTAAAATATTGGTCCGTCAGCTGTCAGTAACCAGTTAGGAAGATCTTAGAATCATAAGACATACTTTGAAAAAAGTCAGCTCAAAGCTCAACAGCAGTCAAAAAAGCAAATCAGATGCAGAGAATTTTAGGAGAGAAAAAGAGAACTTTATTACACCACTCTGTTGTGAGCTTTATTACGCAATCTGAAATTCTGCAGTAGTGTTCCACTTGTTTCAGAAGGGTATTAGAGAATGGGAAGAGACTCATGGAAGGGCATCAAGGGTGATCAAAGGTATGGAGTCGCTCAATACAGGGACAACTGTACCACTTAAGTAAACCATGATTCTTCATCTTGAAAAATTGGCATGAAGACTATGGATAGGGATTTGGCCATTCAACCATCCATTACAAGAGCATCTGAAGCTAGTAGGAAACAGGCAAACCACAAAACCAAAGTGTGGTACTTCATACAAGCAGTAGGTCTGTGGAACTCCTTGCCAAGGGTTGATACGGGCACTAAAAGGTTATGTGGGCTCAAGAGGAGACTGAACAAATGCTTCAAGAATGACAAATCCATGGCAAATTTTTAAATATAAACCACACCAGGAAGTCCCTGATGTGAAGATGGTTGGTGGCTGCAGAAGTATTAGGGAGAAAATAGCATCAAACAAACCTTCCCTTTTCTTGTGCTGTCCTCTAGGTACTTGCCACAGTCTGATACAGAAGCCTGAGCAGAACCCTTGATCTAACCCAGTACAGCTATTTTTGGAGAATACTGAAGAGATTCATACCTAAATATTTGTCTCATATGATCTGATACCACTCCAGGAAAGTCACTGGCAGCATTCTCAATGACTTCACTAGGTCTTCTTATCACTGGTAATTTGATAACCAGGCAACATGTCTCTTGTTAAAAACAGAAACAGCTGTCTTTAATTGCTATTCCAAATCATTACTGTCTTTGTTTTGTGCTTGTAAGTGTAAAACTTTGCACTTGCAGAATGAGGCCATAAGTTTTGCCAGTAAATCATATGAGCAATAAGAATTTTCCAGCTCGAAGCCTAAAGCAACTTGCCTCATGCACATGTTACAACTTAGTACTGTAACTGCAGTATCAGAGAGCCCTACAGGACTCTGAGGGTCATTTTTGCAGCCTCCCTGGGCTGCACCTCAAAATATTGAGGCACAGGTATACAAGTCAAATTACAGGTAGCTGCGAGCTGTATGGGTCATATCCAGTGCACTTTACTGGACATGTGCCTTTCACTGACCAAATAAAAAGCAGCATGAAAGACCTGATCCCATTCCATTTGAAATCAATATCAGATCCAGGTCCATGCCAAATATTCTCTAGATTGCAAGTCTTTTGAGGAAGGAATTGTCTTGTGCAGTGATGGAGCTATTGTTTTGCTTAGCAAACGATGGTATGGCTACGTTTCAGGAGATTGCAAGTGGATTTGTTCTCTTACAGTGTGCTGCTTTCCTGGTTCTATCCAGTTTTGCCCAAAGGATCAGGCAGTATTTCTTTAAGAAGACTGTATAAGGGTGGAGCTTTTCTTAACAACTTTCAGTTAATTGCCTTGTGTTGAAAAAGCCATGTACAAACTGTTGCCCTTCACAGACATGAAATTCTGTGATGACATACTAAATTAAGTTTTACAGAAACAATGGTCTTTGTAATGGGTCATAAACCTGGAAAGTTTTATCTATTTAATATATCCACTGGAGCTGAACCTGGTTAGTGCTATCCTATTGCAGAGTCTATTATCAAGACGTACCAGAACCAATTAGTAGAAACAAGAGTGAGTAGTAAAAGAGGTCTGTGGTCCTTAAAAAGCCCTATGCTGCAATAAATGACTAAGAAATTAGAACACAGAACAATTCATTTCCAGTTTGAAGGTGATTTGTTCATTTTTCCCTAAAGAGCTTTAAACATGACATTCAGTTAGCCGAATGAGAAGTATCCAGACTTGTTCTTTTCATGTCTGACAAAACAGTGCTCAGATGGCAAACATGAAACCAGCCGACAGAACATCAGATAATGTTTGCTGTACAGTCTGGATGCTTAATTTAGCTAGACAAGTACACTGTAGTTTAGATAAATGATGCAGGCCCAAATCAAAAGAAAAGAGAGGAAAGTGCAATGATGGCTGAAGGCTTATCTTGCTATCATTTAAAGCATCAAGTTTAGGAAGGCTCAAAACTGCTAGTGAAAGGGAGTAATTTGTACCTCTTCTTACGAGAAAAGCAGCTATAAAAATTCATTCTGGTATATGCACACTTAACCAAACACATTAATTCTTTTAAAATAGTTATCAAAGGCTACAGCTGAATGATATATGCACTGTAGTGACTACTTGCTCAATATCTTCAAAGAGTATCAGTTAAGGGTATGTTACATTTTAATATAATATTACAGAATTTTCTTCTCTATACATCTAAAGAAATTCCATAGTTTCAGTCCAAATTGCCACCCATACTCTTTAGAGCTTCTAATGCTCAACTTTGTGTTGCTGCACATTTATTTGCTAGCAGTATGTGTCCCATTTTTAACACAAAATTTCAGAAAGCATTTTAATAACTTAGGCAACTTTTTTTTTAGGCAACCAGCTTATTTTCCAGGAGGTTTTGTGTCATGCTTTTTTTTTTAATTTGTAATTAATATACTTATTTTGCAGCTCTTTTGTCCCATAATTTTAAATAGGGTAAGGTGTCCCAGTGTGATTAATTAATTAAAAGGAATCTTAGCTTTCTCAGTCACAAAGTGATTAAGTGCAGTTGATTATATTTTTTTATGACGTTTGACCAGTATGAACGAGGGTGTTAGTGTAGAATTTCAGTGGAGGTTTTGATGTTAGCCAGAAGGTGCAGCCTCTCAGAAGTGCAACAGGAAGTAAGACTGCCTTTACCCTGGCCCTTTGAGATTCTGCCTTTACTCAGATAAAGTTTTGCACCAGAGGAAGTTGAAATTTTAAAGTCTGCTGTAAAATTATGTCTTTTTCTGAAAGAAGAATATTGCTGCTTTACCTTGGGGAAAAAAGCTGCTGCTGCATAAAAGGAACCCACTGTGTGGCTTTATTGCATTTTTAGAAATAGTTATTTTTTGAAACTTTGTCCAGGAAATAGTAGCAATGTCAGTCCAATAGTGATTTAAATTGCTTACCTGCTTTAACTGAAGGCTGGAGTGTGTGGAGTGCTGAGTGTTTCACACTTTGACTTGGATCGGCTGTTACTGTAAAAGGGGTCCCACATCGTCTACAAAATTTTGTAAGATTCCTCCATGGTCTGCTTTCCTGTTGTTCTCTGCAAAGTAGTCCAGTCCTGCCCTTTCACCTTTGTAGATGTAGTCTCTGAATTGACATCAAAGTCAGAGTGATTTTTAGTATGTTACAAGAACCCAAGCAAGTTGAGCTTGCAGTATCTCTATTTTGCTGATTAACATACATCATGTAAAATCAGTAAGAACACAAGATTTGTTTGACAGGAGGGCTTCTGATTTAAGATAGCAGTTAATAAAATAGATCCTATTAATTTTTTTGCAAGAAAACATACATCTTGAGAATTGAGTCCTTGAATTACATGCAAGAAAAATTCTTGGAATAGTCTTTTCGCCAACATCAATAACGTTCTTGATCTTTTGCAATAATCCAGTTGCTTCTGGCTGTGAGTTCATGGATCACCTGCCAACTGTTTCTGAACAGACTATACTACCTGCCTTGGGAATAATACCCCAACTTACCATCTGGTGAGATCATGATAGTATCACTTGACCTCCACATGTGGTCTCTGTCAAGCACTTCATTGAAAACTGGCAAGACATCAGGGCCCGAACATACTGTTCTGTGCAGCCCTGAATTTTGGCAGGATTGCAATATTTAGTAAGTAAACTTCATCTGGCTTGCGAGTTACAGACAAGTAGGACAGACTGATGTCATCGTAAACTTTAGCTCTCATTAAAGAGAAAGTATGTGTCAAGTAATTATTAGGCTTGTTGGGCAAGGTATTTAGGGGAAAGTAATAGACAAAGATAATTTTAAGCAACAAGGCTTCTGAAGAACTGGCATTCAGTAAGCAATGAAAAATGACCCTGACTCCATGCTTAATTTAGAAACTGTGTTTGTGTTGCTTTTCAGATTTTGCTTGTAACTCCACCTTTCTTAGATCCTAAATTAAAAAGGTAAAAACTTGTATAATAGAAAAAATAACTAAGTAAATGTGTGCTGTGTAAATCAGGTTTAATGTAATGGCTTAATATCATTGCATTGTGGTCATTGTTCAGCCAAATAAGAAAGCAAGGGAAAATATCACAAGTATAATCTAGTAATAACTGTTCTCTGCTACTTCAAGCTATTTTTTGTGTGAGTTATATTCACAGTCATATCCCAAAAGTAATAAAAGTGGGGAGAGGGGAATGCAGATCCAGTTCCTCTGACTGCATACCACTTCAGCTTTTCACCTCTTTAGAGGATGAATGGTGCAGGTCATAGGAGAAATAGGCACCTCATTTTGTTTGCAGTGTGCTCATCTCAATCAGAATGTCATAGCTTAACAGACAACCCTGAGTCCTGCGCGGTTCTGTGTCGCTGACACTTCCAGGCGTGGATAGCAAGCAGAGTACCATGGTGGGTTTCTCTAACAAATCTTTGCAGCAGAGTCTATTTGTAATTTTTGATGATAAAAATCTTATACTTGTGGGGGTAGCTTGATATGGAGCCATGTTACGCTGCAGTCTCTAGTAATACATCTAATTGACACTGTGGTACCACTTTGCTATTCTGCCCCTCTTCTTGGTTTCTGAAGATTGTGGAAGTAGGGGCTTCTGGCTGCCCTTCATAAGTGCTGGAAGGAACTAGACTTGAGTGGAAATTTGCAGGGGGCTATGAGAAGCGATGGCACAGACTAGATGATCTTTAAAGATCCCTTCTTACCCAAACCATCCTGTGGTTCTATGAAATTGGAAAGGAATTGGAAGCTCTCACTTGACTTTCACCCAGACCAGGTTTCCCAGGCATTCTGTGTGCCTGCAGATGGAGAGGGCTGATACAAGGGGGTTGAACACTGGAAATGTCAGGTATGTTTCTCTCTAAATTGAGAAGACTTCTGAGGTGATTGCCTGGGACTTAGCACTAAGCACTAGAAATTCAACTTGGCTATCTCTGCAGAATAACATCTTAAGTGTAGAGGAAAACTTAAGCTCCAGGGAGGTATGTTGCTTAGTGGCAGTAGAAGGTGTATGGTTCTCCTTGTTTCTGGTCAAATGTTTGTGTGATTGCCTTTTGCTTTCTAGCTCTAACAGATTTTAGGCTACAGCCCATCCTTTTGGCAGAAAATTGGACAAAGTTGCAAAATATATTTTTCAGATTTTCAGCTGGCTCATAACATCTCTCACATTTTTAAGGGCAAACAAGCAGACCAACCAGTCAGCCAGCCTGTAATCCTGGATGTGAGACTGAGGAAGAAAAGATGATGTATAAAATCCTTATGCCAGTGCCTTTCCCAAAGGCAATGACCCAAGGAGACAACATTGATCATGTCAAACTCATTGACAAAGTTGTCAGAAGAAATACTGAGCTGCAGTCCTACTATGTATTTTAAATTCTTATTAATGTTCACTTGTTCTATTAATTGTATTGCTCTAACTAAAAAGATAAACACAAATATCACATGAAAATATGGAGGTGGTTTCTGCATTTTTTGTTTAACTTCTCTAGAGGAGAAATGAATCTTAGTAGCAAATCAGTTTGGAGTGGTTTTAAAATGTAATTTTAAGTGTTTGAGGGATTTTTTTGTTGTTTCTCCCCCCAAATGAAGACATAAATGAAGAGGATTACATTGTATTCAGAGAAACAGAGGAAGTTCAATTCTTTGCCAAACCAAACATCCGCAGACTTGTGTAGTCTACATGTTTCAATGCATGTGAAAATATTTGGTGTTGTAGAGTGATTTCCTTGAGTGGAAATAATATTACAGCTAGTAATGAGATTTTGCAAAAGAAGGAAATTACAGCTATCTTAGTAATTTAACATCTCAAATTTGTTTATGGATAGTTTCCTGTCTGACACATTTAACTGAAAAAGTTCAAGTGTTTAAAGAAGATTAGAATGACATTAATTTTTAACTGCCCTTGACCATGACATTTCACAAAGGGTGTGTTCAATAAAAACAGATGGAAAAATGAGCTTGCCCCTTCACCTTGTAGTGGCTTTCTTGTGTCAACTGATTTAGCTTTCTGTCGCCAGTCAGCCGAGTATTCAAGGACATCCTTGGCTTTAGTCTTCTTTATTTTATGAATAAAATAGCACAGGAGCATAGCAATTTCTGTAAGATCCAGTAATGCTAAGCTTTTTGTCTGTTATTAAGACTGAGATGCTTGTGAAGTCACAGCTTGATTTTTGATAACAAATACTAAATTTCATTGCAAAACTCTGTTTAACGCCAGAACTATCTAATGAGAACAAAGTAATTTGAAATTAAGCAGCATAAAAGTAGGCAAAATGATACAATATTTTGTGGCATCTGATCAAAATATTAATGGTAAGGATATTTTAAGAAGAGCAATGTGGTTTGTACCCTAGTTATAAGCCAGGCTTCCCACTTAACATAGTGCCTGAACACTTCCAGCAGCAAAGCGACTCAGAAGCTGAGGCCATGCATATGGCAGGGGTGCAGCCATCACATGGGCCAAACAGAGTACAAGGAACTGCGCTGCAGAACCTTGAAGTCAGGAGGAAACATCTTGATACAGAGCGATGTTGTGTGTTGGTGGTATGTTGTGGACTTGAACTCAGGTTGGCAGTGGCTTGGGAATCTCTCATTTAAACTTGTTCCATGTGAGAGTGGCATGTAAGAGAGAGTAACATGACCTATTGGGTCTAGTCAGTCCAAGTATCAGTCTTGCTATCACAGCATGCATTTCTTAACTTCATGTGGCTTATTTAAAAATCTCCCTTTAAATTTATCATTATTCATTTTATTGTTGGGTTTGTGAGATCCAGCACTGAAAAATCACGATATACACAACTAAAATGACTGATCCAGAGAAATTGCTTCCTAATTTCTAAAGTGTAGTTATTTCTATGCATTTTACTAAAATGACAAGTTTTTCAAATAATATCCTCTTTAAAACTGTTTCCATGTGCCAGACTTTTTAGTATCTCTGTCTTATGTTGGTTTTGTAATATGTTGTTGCATTGCATGGGACACTAGTAAGCATTTCAAATAACCCACACAAATGCATTCTGCAACATAAGGACATGTTTTTGGGAAACATCAGGCTACTGTCTTTGAATGCCATTTGTAATGTACTTGTGGATTAAACATTCAGTTTTTAATCAAATGAAATGGAGTACTACCCAATAAGGAAACAAGGTAGGGAAGTTCAGTGCAGAACAGACAATTTAATACAACGTAACTTACAGTGGTCAGCCTCATGAATTGCTCATATGCCCAGTTTCTTTGAGTGCTCCCTGAATTTTCCTTTGTCGGTGTATGCCAGTGAAAAGCCTAATAGTGTATGACCTGTCCAGGGAATATTAGACATATGAGTAAATGTTGTTTAAGACACATTAATGTTCAATTGGGACTTCTTGTGGTTTCTCGTGCTAGGCATGTTGAAGCATCAGTTGCCCTGTGAAAATGCAGAATCAGCTGGATGGAATAGCTTTTATATCACCAAGTTTAGTGGACAGATTTATGTCTCTGTTCTGCAGCTGAAAGATTTACCTCTGATTTTCTTAGCACGGCTTCTCTTGGATCAAAATATTTTCTTCTCAACTGCTTCAGATTGTGTACAAAATCATAGCAAAATATTTTAAAAACTCTCAAACCATAAATCTTTCTTACATTCCAAGCTACCACTTGTCTTTCACACAGTGCTATAGAAGCATCAGTACAGTTATGGTTATATCAAGACTTTAAAACAGGTTAATAAAACATGTCTCATCTTTTTATTTCTAGAGCTTCTTGTGAAATGGCTTTTAATTATTTCAAGATTTCTTAAAATCTTTGTGAAGGGAAGAGGATTGGGATGGTCCCGCAGATAGCTAGGGGTGATACTGTTGTTTGTTCAGTTATAAGTTAGCTCTGGATTTTTCTGTGGATCATATTTAAACACTCTTGTAATTCGATAGGCATTCTGACCCCACACGATATCGTCACCAGCAGGTGTATCTAACTCTGGCTTGCTTAAATCAGAGTGTGTGTCTAGTCAGTGTTGGATGATGGAAACCAGTTTATAGTCAAGGCATTCCAGTGATTGAATCCATGTGTTTTTTCCAGTCCTTTTTATTTACTTCTAAGAATAATTTCACAGAATCACAGAAACACTAGGTTGGAAGGGACCTTCAAGATCATCAAGTCCAACCATTAATCCAGCGCCACCATGTCCCCTAAACCATGTCCTGAAGCGCCACATCCACACGTTTCTTGAACACTTTGTACAAACAATCACTTAGGTTTCCCCAAACAAGACATTTTGTATACAAATTAGACAGAAGTCACAACAGTACAAGGATTCTGTAAAACAATAAAAGATACTGACATGTAAAGTTGCATAACAAAGAGAAAGAAGCAAGAGAGTACATGAGAGTACATATATATCCTGTGCTATACAATTTTTTATTTGTGTATGCTAAACCACCATGGGACATCCCTTAAAAACAGTCCTTATTCCAGACATAACCCTAGTGCTGTTAGAATATGTGTATCACCTGGAGCTACAAAGTATGAGCGGGAAGAAAATTGCTTTAAGGAGGATTTTGTTAAATAGCAAAGCTGCAAAATTATTAGGTTTTCAAGTTTCCATTTTTTCTTGTCTATGGCAAAATGATAGCAGTGAGCATAAAAGAAAGTTTGTTGCATAAGAAAAATGTTTCCTGTAACGATTATTAAAATATTGGGAAGAGTGGTTTGGCTTTTGAAACACAAACTATGCACTTTTTTTTAACATCTCAGTCACGTATTGACTAGATCCACTGAGGGATTTTCTGTTAAGGCACAGTTAGAACTGCTTAGATCTGTCTACCAATCGTCCAGGCTTTTTCCAGTAGGTGCGGATGCCAGCTACAACACAGATCCCTGCAGTTCTTCAGGGAAAACCTGTTCTAGGTAACTCAAGAAGGTGCAGTTTGCTTTTAGTGTGCAAGTCCAAGAAAGTCTTTCCATGGCAATTTTTAAGTTGTTCTTCCCTACTTATGTTCTTAGTTGTGCTTCTGAGCTGAGATCACTCAGCTTTTTTCCAAGCTCTTTCTCAGTCCTGCAGAAACTGTATGTGTCTCATATGTCCACTCTTCTGCCCAGACATCAGTCTTCGGAGAAGGAAGAAAATGTGGCTCATTCTCCTGGTCTCTGTGTCCCAACACAGTAGTCCTTGAAGAGTATCAGATCCCCCTCAGCTACTGAATAAATGGGCAAATCATGTTGCTTGAGAGGCAGGAGTTTCCAGAAAGCACCTAAGTGGCCTTCAGCATCCAGTTTAGAAGTTACATGGCATTTTTGCCTCAAGTCCACAAAATCCAGCTGGGCTTGTAGTGTTAGCTTAAAGATTTTTACCTGGCTATATGACCATTTAGGAACACCTTGGTAGTTGCTAGGTTCTTTAATAGTCAAGATACAACTGCGGTAATCGCAACTTTACAGTACTTTGTTATTTAATAAGGATGCATTATGTGCACTTTCCAAGGTTGCAATAGGCCAAGTCTCTTTTTCTCTGCCATCGACAGCAAGAGTGTGTGGACTGTCCTTAACAGGACAGACATGGGGATGTGTGACGCTCTGAGTATGCTATTGTAGAGTCTTTAATCTGGTTTTGGAGACAGTAGAGTAAGATTTCCTTCTTGATCAAAGTAGGGATTCAGACAACTTGAGATATGTAGTCAGTGTCAAGTGGGTTGCAAATGTTGGTAGATACTGGAGAAACAGAGGAGCACAAATGAGTGATACAGTTTCTGACTTCTAGAAGGAGGCTCAGTTTCAGTAGCAATAAACCTGCAGTAAATTTAAGCCTAGTTCGGTCTGTGAATAAAAGAAAGGTGGCATTTGCCAGATGACTTAGCAAGTACTTACATAGATAAACATTTCTATTAGAAAGATTAATAGGAAAGGGTTGGTAAATACACAACCAGTGTCTGACCTGTAAGTAGAGGACAGGCAAGGCGAATGAGCGAAGCTCACATTGGAAATTTAGCTGAGAACCTCCTTGTCTTTGAATGCTTGACAAGTTTTTGGTCATAGTAGCTTTTGTTTTCTTGGGCTTCCATTAATATTTTTCATTAATTCATATTCAGTGCAACCTAACCCAAAGAAAATACTGGACTCTTATGCATGAGGAAACTCAAACTCAATTTACACATCCAGTCTTACAGTATCCATAGACCTTTTCCAAGTAAGGTGACTGTCAAATGCTACTGATTGAAAATTTCAAGGATTCTTTTCCTCACAATTTTGACACAGATCTTCCCCATGGTGTTGTTATACTCTAAATATATTCTAAAATCTTATCTAAATCCCTCAAATTTTAATAAAGATGTTGAGCTTTCACAGAAGGAAAACACATTCAGCACCTTCCTCAGGTGTTTTGTCTGCAATATTGGAAGTATTTTCAAACAGCATGTGAGCCATGACATGGACTTAATGGAAGATGGTTTTTTTGCATTACATGTGGTCTCATCAATATGGGAACAGAAGTGAAACTATTTGTCAGACTTTGGTCCTTTTGGCCCACTTTATTCAACTCTAGCTCAGTTGATGACATTAACTATAGTCAGAGAACACTTAGTAACATATTTAAAAATTATGTATTTATTTCATTGCATAACAGAAGCTGGCCTAATACCTTCTTCAAGGTAAAAATGCTGCATAGGTGAAGCAGAAGTGCTAAGACTAGGAAATATTCTGTTACGCTCAGAGAGGGACTCCTGTAACAAACTTTGGATAGGAAATTACTTCAGATAATATTGTGAAGGTTTTATTTCTTTATAAAAGAAGAAGCCAGCCATAACAAATTATTTTCATGTTCTATTGTTTTGGTATATACAATTGCAAAAAAGAAACAGAATGTTCTTTGTGTTTTTGATTTATGTTTAGCCTCATAAGTTTACTGAGGTTGGCATTAAAGAACTACTTTTAACAATTTTTATAACTTATTCTTGAACTAGATACTTCTTACAGGCATTGTAGTATGGCTGACTTTAAACAAGCTCTTCATCTTCTTTATGGTGTTTGTGAAGTATACTGCACTTAGCTGACAGTATAATAAAAGCATTTTTATGTGTGTATTTGACCAAACTTGCATTATTGCAGTTGTGCACTAGCTATTTTCTAGCCTTTTCTTCAGCTGTAGCAGCGCGTTTATCCATACATCTATCTAATGTTCCTCAGAAGATTCAACTAAATAAGAATGCATAGAGCTGAAAAAGATAAACTGGCTTCTAACAAGTATCCTTTCTTCATAGTAAAGCAGTAATGTTTCTTTGAGGAATTTGACTATACCAAACTAACATCCTTCACTCATCTGGTACTTGGAGAAGGGTGATTAGTGAACTCTTATTATTTCAAGTGGAAACACATGTTTCCTTACTTTCTGCCTTGGTTCTCAAGATTTCCTAGACTTATCTTTTAAATCACCAGTCCTTCCATTTTTTTCCTCAAGTAAAATGACCTTTCTGTCTGGAGAGACAGGAGTGAATGTGGAAGCTGCAAAATGCCATTAAATAACAACAAAAGTCACAGCTTGTGCTTGTGAAGTGTTGGGAAAGTTCAGATGCTGCCTGTCTCCCAGATGATTCAAGTTCTCCGTAGCTACTGAATTTTGGAGACTTTGTAGTCAGATTAATCAAAGTCGTCACTTTCGTATTTTTCTCTTTTTTGTAGGTAGTATCCTGAACAATTAAGATACAGTATTAAATGCTCACATGTCTTTAGTTATTTAAAAGGCAGTGCGGAAGAATGTGATTTTTTTGTCCAAGTGCCTATTTGCTGATTGCCCCAAATAGACATGGAGAAGAATGCAGCATTAGGTAGCTGTCCTCAATGTAATTCCTCCTTTGTAAACCAAAGCCTGATGAGTCTGTTTCACTGAAGAGAGTGTCCCGCATTCAGCTCAGTATTAGGCATGCTGGTCCTATTAAGAATTGGGGGAGAGGGAGAGTAGGATTCAACTTCAGTCTCAACTTCAGTCAGTTGCAGTATTGGCTGCAGGCATCTTCTTCATCAGGAGAGGTGCTCCATCTAAATATGGAGTAACACTATAACTCTGGGTAAAAATTCTTCAAAGGAGCTCTAGAATTTTGCTGTATCTGTTCCTGAATGTTTGAACTGGTGCTCTTTTCTGGGTATAAGTAATTTTTCAAATTCCATGAAGTTTGGTGACCAAAATTGAAGTGCAAAGTCACTAGTTACTATGAACATTCTTGCCTGTTTACTATGCCTAACTTTATCTAGATTGGCCTCACTGGCTTTAGTCATGTGCTGTATCCAGTGGACATTTAATGTAAAATGCAGAAATAATCCATGGTAGTAGGAAGCAAGACCAGAACACCTTTATTTCCCACCCACCGTCCCCTCCATCTTACAGAAACTGTTTGACACAAAACTGCAGCTCATCCTGGTTAACATGCTCTATGTCCAGAGCAGTTACTACCAAGTTTCTCCATATGCAGGATGCAGGTTCACCAGGAATGGGTGGCGAGTGTCCAAATGTCATGTGGCAGAGTGGTTAAAGCATTCTCCTGAAAAGTGGGAACTGAATGTTTGTGTTTTATAACCTAAGACCCTCCTGAGTGCTTTTAAAAAGGAAGGCTGGGTGAGGCAGGCTCTGTTCATATCCTACTCTCTGTAAAATTCATTTATTCTCAGAGTTTTCACTCAGCATAGGAAAGGACGCAACTAAATGAGTCCCTTTCCTCTGAACCCTGATAATAGCTTTGAGCAGTGTGAAGCTACTATTTGTTTAATGAAATCTCCTACAACAAATGTATTTTAAGGGTTCATTAATCCTCTGGATTAAAGGAAATATTATTATTATTGTTTAGGCCTTTGAAATATTAGAAAACCACCAGGCAGTTCTATTAGATATCTTCAGCTATGGGGAGTATCAGGATGGACAGAGCAGTGAAGTGATGCATGTGAAGACTGAGGGATGCCAACAGCTTGCCAGGTGTCGGAAGCTCCCATTACCCTCTGCCTCAGCAAAGCCTGGTTCTGTCTAGTGTTTTCAGTACCTTTCAAATGTAAAAATTCAACAGATTTTCCTACATGGTTTTGCTTTTATTATAATTATTTTTATGGAAAAAGGAAATAGAGCTAAGTTTCAACAAGCTACAGAAAATATTATGCAACCCAGTGAAACCCAAATAACTTGTAATAAAATTTTTCATATTTTTAAAAGCAATGTAAACAGTAATGAAGTCTTGGCTTGCCAACCAGCATGTTGCAATTATTGGAAGCTGAGGTGTTACAGATCTTCACAAGCATGTCAGTGAAGTCCAGTAGACATAAACAGAGTACAGTATGATCTCATACCATCATGCAAGCAAACCTTCAATTCTGATTCTTCTCTCAGAAATCCTTAAACAAGAATTTGGGAGGAAAATCAAAGAAGTGAGAGAGGCTTTATTGGATACACATACAGATTGAAGTATGTAACCATAATTTAAGGTCTGAAGAAATCAATGGAAAAACAAGATCACGCTGTGGCTCAAGCTTCACAGCACACATAGTGTCATAATGTCATTGCTGAGTGCTGGGCTCTCTAGTTCCCTTTCACCAAAAACATCAAATATCTACCAGACTGGTATTTCTGCTGTGACATTTGTATGCAGTTCTTGTTCCTTTCCTTCTCTGAGTGCAATATTACTATACCTCTTCTGATCTGTCCTTTAAATCTCCTGTTGTCACTATAAACACTCATAAAAATATTCTGTGCTGAGAAATTGGGTCATATGACAATCACTTTTTTTTTTGCTACTGACAATTTGCAACCTCGACAAAGCATATCCTTTACTGTGCCTATTTTTCAACTTTGCTAGATTTCACGAGGAGCATCCTTGAATGATTTACGGAAAAAGAAGAGGCGTGCCCCTCTTCCACCAACTGCATCTGCTCCACCCACTCCTGCCATGCCTAACAGGACAGAAGAGAGGGAAGACAAGAGGAAGAGCACAATGGGTGAGGGGTGTTCTTTTTTCCTGTGTAATCCTGTGCATGTGATTTCAATGCTAACTGTTTGAAGTTTCCTTAATTCTGTTATGCTGTGAGTTCGGGAACTTTTGTAACTTGGGGAAAAACATGCATCTCTCTGCAGAGTGAAAGTCTGGAAATAAGTATTTGTGTATTACCTCTTTCTTTGATGCCACCATTCGGAGTACCACAGGGTAGTACAAGGTAGATAAGACTCATCAGATTATTTGAGTGTTTGGTACAAGCTGGATACCCAAAAGCACTAGCCCTGGGCCTGTTATGTGTCTTTAAGGTCATGGTGGTTTTGCTAGTAAATGGAAGTACGGAAACAGTAAACAGAAATGCTAGTAAATGGAGACAGGCCAGGCAACACTGAATGCATCTGAAGCCATGGGGTTCTGCTAGAACTGAAGTACAGCCAAACTGGTTCAATATCTCCTCGTGTTCCTAAAGCCTGAAGACATTTTCTTTTCCTGTAGTCCTCCAACAGTTTGACATCGTCTGACCATATTCAGTGAAGTTTTTCTTTTTAATTTAGTCCTAGGTTTTATTATAACTCAATCTCTGCAGAGTCATTAGTTGATCAGTAGAAGAAAAGACCTGGTGCTCTCAAAGGAATGCCGTACATAGCTGGAGACACCAAAAGAAACTCTAGTCTTCAGCTGTGTGTGACACCATATTTACTCTCATACAAGAAGACTGAAAAACATTCTCCCAGACCCCTGTCGTTATCTGACTGCTAGCTTATTCAGATCAATGGGAGTTTTGCCCAAGTGAGGACCCCAAGATTATGCTTTTAGCAAACAAAGTGATTTTATGATGGGTAAAGATACGAGATAATAATCCCACATATTGGAACTCGGTTTTCAGTACATTAAGACAATCATTCTTCAAGAGCCATAATGCACTCAGTGCACTTCAGTTTGTGCCTTTGACCTCATGTTTCATAAAGTGCCTAAGACATATAGGTACGACATCCTGTCATACATAATTGCTTACATTACAAATGCCTCACAGTTTAGAAAGAAACCTCTTGGCTTTGTTCCAACATTTATTTTCAGTAAATGCTTCACATTTAATGCCTCAGCATTTATGTAGCAGCAGGAGTCCATTATCTTGTGACATGTTCGACTCCATTGACATCTCTTATTTAAACCCTCTGAGGGGAATGTTATCGCTGTGCCATATAACACAGGAGTTTTCAGCAAATTGGCTTACTTTTAACTATTGCAGATGTCACAGTCTGTCGCTCCTCATGCTTTGCCCTGCTGCTGGTCACTTATTGATGACAGGACACTTACTGACGGTGCTTTAACTTTTTTGTAAGTGTTCATTTTATTTTGTATCAGTGCTTGGAATGTTACAGGTGAAATCAAGCACAGCAGAGCCACTTCTAGTCCATTCAGTACTGTGTGCATAAGTGCTTGCTGGCCAGACTCTGATGATGTAGGGTTCTGTAGTACCATTTACTTTAACGGAGCCTTACTAATTTACACCAACAAAGAACCTGTCTCATAGTAGCCCTATCTTCAGTACTTTTCGTTTTCTGCTACTTTCTTGAATGAATGTGTTCATTAAAAATGTTACAGCAAGGGAAGGTTGGTAAAACAGCCTCTCTTCGGGGCCCTTGCAGGAAAACGATGAGAAAGCACAGATGGCTCTGAAAGCAGGAGAGAAAAGCTGTGAAAAAAGCAAGACTGTAGTGAGGGGAAAAACGTGATGCAAGAAATAGGCAGCCACATGATGGAAAAAGGATCCGACCTATGTATCTCCCAAGTTAGCCACATGAATCAAAGCAAAAGATCCTATCAAAAATATTCTCAAACTGGCAAATTAATTTCAGTATTCACTGCTCAATCGCTTATTCTGACCCCAAAGTATTATACGCATTTTTTTCAAAGCAGTAAAAAACGGTCTGCACATTTGCCACCATTAAATTGTATCTTGAATCTCTGGAAGCTAGTGACTCCTAAGTAGAAAATCATAATGGTTTAATGTTTTTTCCTCCCTCTCGGTGCTACTTCCCTTCTCAGCAGCACCAAAGCATGAGCCTAAGAATATAGGAATGAACAGAATGGATCAGACCAGAGGTCCATCTCTGCCAGCATCTGTCGTCAGCAATGACCACAGCTGGTGCTTAAGGCAGGGTATGAAAGCAGAACGAGCCAGTAGTCATAGTTCCTCAGTGCACTTTCAAGCCTTTAAGGACTTTCCAAGTTGCAGTTAGCTCTAGGTCTGTACACCACCAACTGCCAGCAGCTTTTTAACGTTGCAAATGGTTAATAGAGTGTAGTGCAAAAGTACCTGTATTTATGTAGTTATTGCACATAGTATTGAAATAAGCTGCCAGCCGAAGTTATGAGCATTTTCTTTGATAGCTTAAAAAGCTGTTTTGCAAAAAAATGACTTAATCATCTGCTTCTCCACAATGTCAAAATAATAAAAAACCTACTCAGAAAAAGAAAATAAAAACCTGTCAAGATACCTACTTCAAAATACTGACCTGAGGCATTTTCCCCTTTCTCTCGCAAAGAGTAAGGAAAATAATCACATCAAGTACCCTAGAGGTCAACAAATTTAGGTAGTTTGACACTTAAGAAGATAAAGATAAAAATAAAACACATTTTTCACATTTCCTTACATAGCTTTTGTCTTTTTTTTTTTTTTTATTAAATTCTTTTTTTCTCCTTCCTTATGTCTGCCAAAACTGGTGTTTTTAACTGTTAGCTGTGATGTACATGTATGGGCTGGACCCAGTTCTGGTCCCACTTAATTATTTGGGGGTAAATAAGAGCACAATTAGATCCAGATAGACTTTGGATGTGGGTAAGCAAAAATCAATGTGTGTTTAAAAAATAACAATAAACAGAGTGATCGTTATCTTGACAGTGAAGTAACCAGTCAATTGATCCCCCTGTAGGTGATGGACGGCAGGTGCCACAAAAGCCTCCTAGAGGCACCACTCGTGGTCCACCCCAGTTAGTGATCCCCCCACCCCCACCTTACCCTCCTCCTGACAGAGGCATTGTGGATCCAACAGTCTGTTGCAGAGAAGCAGATGTTACAGCACCAACAGAGCTGGTACCTAAACGTATGTTTGAAAATACATGTATTTGCTTTTCCACTCTTTTGATAGTTACTCTCAGGAGTACCTTTTCCAGACTTTCCTCTCTGCTCTCTAGACATACATGTCTGTTTTTTCCCTTTTTTCCAGACTGTTGTCTTTTAAAATGTCCAATGCAGTGTAACTAATTAATATAAACTAAACAAAGCACTTGTTTGGAGGCAGTTTTGCGGGTGATACCTGGCCATTGTATGGAAACATTTTAAAACAACCATCAAACCACGGGATTTTGTGCAACTGGAAGCAAAAATCTGTTGTCTTGTATTAATTTTCCATGTTTGTTTTTCTGTACTAACATTTTTTCTGTCTCTCCAGAGACAAATTCCTTTGAGAGTCAATAGGTCTAGCAGTCTAGGATGAAAACTATAGGGTGTCTCCCTTAGCAAAATTAAACCATGTACAAGAGCTGTTAAATTGTTAAAGGCTTTCCTGTCCTAATGGCTACATCTTCCTTGCCATCTCTGGATAGCCCTTTGTGTGCTCTTCCCCTTGGGGCATACCAGTTATCAGACAAAGAAATACGATATTTTCCACATCCTTGTGTATTTATGAAAAGCGTGTTTTCATGCTACTTTTTTGTGCTTATCCATCGACTGTCTTTAAATCTTTGTATACAATCCAAGTCTTTGATCATGTATTATGTTCCCTGTGGGCTTGCCCTGCACACCCATGTAGATCCTGTAAAGGCAATAAAGCTCTGCATGTTATGGCATCTCATGGACACACTTCCTTTGAAGGTTAGGAGGGTGTCTGCTAACCATGGGATAGAGAATTGTCTCTCTTACCTGCTAATATGACAAAAGATCTTTTTCCAGGACATTTTCTTTACCAAAATTATTCTGCAGGTAGCAGTTACTCTGATACATGAATGTTGGTGTGTTTGCTGTTGGATACCAACTGAATCTAAAGCATTATTTTTCAAATCTGTGCTGAGGAAATACAGATGGACAAGTTTTACTGGCGGGGAGAGAAGGAAATTAAGGAGTTCCATACTAACAGAAAACCAGAATCTTATTGAGGATTAACCCTAATTCATTTTTACCAGCATATGCACAGAAATCATATGATACTTAAAATCTTTTTTTTTTTTTTTTGCTAGATACCATCAGCTTGACTACAATGTTTTCTTTATTAAAAATCTGTTGTGGCCTTCTTTGCATTAATATTTCTGCTTCATTTGAGTTTCTACCACTGTTATTTTGCAATGCTTTCCTGATCTAACTTGGTGATCCTATACCCTTTAATCAATGAAGCTCTGATTTTATCAGTCTGATCATTTGGTCTTAAACAAACACAATATCCCAGCCAAAAGGATTTGATTAAGCTTGTACATGGAAACATAACATGAGTTTTTATTATCCTCAGTTTACTTAAAGGAAAAGAATAGTGCTTAGTGGGTACTTATTTTAGACTTAAATCATCAGTGTTGGAGGGGGGCAAGTTTAGCTTTATAATTATGCTGTGCTCTACCTAAATAAAGATACATGTATAGATTTATACAAGACAAACGCATATAGATGTACCCATGAGAGAAAGCAACGTGTATGACAGATGCTAATTATATTGCTTAATGCCATTCTGAAAGGTGCTTAGATACTATAGCAATTGAGCAGTATAAGAACAGAGTTTTGCAATGATGTTTTTTATTGCCTGAGAATGCCTCAAGCAGTGCAAATAGGACTTTGGCGGTAGATTCAAAGAAGAACAAAACTTTCAATCTTCTTAACTCTAACCTCAGTAAACGTGTTTTCTCATAGAACAAGGTGGGAAGGAGGATAAGCTACTGATGCCAGCTATTGATGAAAGGCATATTTGTTCTGATATCACTCTCAAAATAGCTTTCTCTGATGAGGATTGTGGTCTTCCTTTGCTGAGTGAGTGACTGTCAGCAGGAGTTTGTCTTTCACGAGATGAGATTCCCATTCAGAAATTAAAATTTTGTGATCGTGTGGAGTTTAAATTAGTGTTCTTTACAATCTGCCGCTGTCTGTGGGGCACCGTGCCTCACCCCTCATTCCTTCCCAGCAAACAGACAGTTGTCCCATTGTGCTCTGGGAAACCCATGTTGAGGAATTTTCATTTCATAGAGGATGGTGGTAATCGTTCTCCACGGAGTTTTCCAAACTTAGGTAGAGTGTAAGTCATTCATGATTAGGGCCTTTAGTAAGATACTTGGGCTTTTCTCACTCTCATGGTAAGAATCTCTTTCACAAACAAGAGTACAATTATTCCTCACAGTTTTTGCTCTTTAGTCTTTTTATTTTCATTACATGACGTTTCCTCTTAACTTTTGATCTGGTAGACCCCTTAGCTGCATGTTGTATGCATGTCTAAAATGATACGTTTATGGGATCCTTTCTCCTTCCTTATCTTACTAATCAGATTGCTCATGGCCTGTGATTCTAAGACTGACTGTGCTTGCAGAATACAAATGGAGATTGTCACCTCTGTTGCATGGCATTTGGTTATGTCACATAGCTTCTGAAGTTCCCAATAAATGAGTCAATAGTAAGCTCTATGCTACTTACCTCAGGTAAAGAATGCAGATATTGAAACAGTGCTGCATGTAGACAAGCAACTAAAACATGCTGCCTTGAAATGTTTTCAACTAGCTCATTAGAATAAAAGCAATATTCCTATGAACCTCCATGATTAGCTTTTTATTTGGCGTATTATGAGCTATCATTAAGAAATGCAGAAAGAAATTAAAAGCTGTTTCAAGAAGAGTAAACAATTCACCCTCTTGTCAAGTGAGATCCTGAAGTTAAATTCTTCGCTCTGACACTGGACAAAGTACTAGTGAACTCAGGGTTCGCACTGGGTAAGGGCTTGACAACTGATTGATCTCTAAATTTCGGAACGTGTTCTGTCTTTAAAGAAGTAAAATCATTATTTGAACTGTCTTTGTTTTTAACTGTAGATCAAAATAATCAATCATCACTTAACCAGAAAGTTTGAAAGGGGTGAACGAGTGGGTATAAGCATTTCCCAGTTATTTTGTATAGATGACATGTATACTGCTAGTTGATGGATAATACCAGGTTCATTTTAAGGAACAAGCAGAGCAGAAAGGAGCCTTGTCCCCATATCTAATTTTTAATGTTTTTCATTATGTCATTGATACATTAACAGGTACTACAAGCCACTTGACAAAAGTAGTGACAGTTTCACAAGCAATATTTCATATTTCTTCCATCACCTTAGATATATATCTAGTCTTTCACAGTCACTAGGGATAGTCTCTAAGCGTTGGACTTTGTTAACAAAGCAAAAGTAGGTAGAGAAGTTCACAGAGAGCAAACTACATTTTCTTACATGTGGTTCTAAATTGAGAACTACAGGCTGCTGAGTAGGGAATGTTGCTGGCCTGTCATAGTGCACTGCCTCAGAAGGCATCTGTCAAGTGACCCAGCCTTTTCTTTCTTAGAGATGGTCTTTAAAGCAAGAAAACTTGCAAGTGTGACTTAGGAGGCTTATACCACCATCACTGCTCTTACTCATACAGCCTGATCTGAGGCTGAAGAGTAAAGTTGAATCTCCTATGTCATCTATCTTTTACCTTCTGGAGGATTAAAATTCAGGCCAGGTAAAGCAGAATTTGTAGGCAAATATCAGTATGCGTTGTGCTGTTGGAATTGAGTTAGCTTATACATGAACCCAGGAAGTCAGTTTCAGAGCATCTGTGGGATTCTGAATTTTAATACATGAGCCCATACATCTACGCCTCCTTTGGGCATCTGATTCTTTAACGTTACTGAGCATGCTAGCCATTTTGCTGTCTGACCTACACAATATTTATAATTTTATCCCTTTACTCTTTTCCCCCAACAGTTTACTGTTGTGCATCATTCCCTTCATATACCAAGCACGTCTGACAGACCTTGCCTCTTCCTATGACCTTCATACCTCTGAACCTCCTGTTGCCTCTGGTACCCTGATTCTTCTGTTGCCTTCCTTCCTCCCCTGATGGAGAAGAACCTTTTTTCCTGACTGAGATTTTGGCTTCCTTTCTTTTTGAACTTGCACATTCTCTTTTAATTACTATTGATTATTTTTGGCTGTGGTTCATACTCATTTGTGAGATGTATGCTCCAGAACTGAATGCTGTGTTGTATAAATCCATATATCAGCCTCAGAAAGATTATCCGTACATTTGTCTGTTCTTTTTCCAAAGATTCTCTTTATTTTGAATTATGGTTTAATTTGATTTGGTGTTTCAAAGAGTGTGGTTTTGGGTCGGGGTGTCTTACTTTCAATACTGCCTAAAGATTTAATGAAAACTTCCTAAAAACATTTTTTTTTTTTCTGTTAGCCTAGGTATAACATTTTACATTCTCTAATACGTCCTCTTTTTCCTTCATTGCATATGTTTTGTTCCTTTGGAACAAGACTAGAACCAGGCATGGCCTAGTCAAGTTGAAGTGCAAGATTCTTTCTATATCTTGGCTATCAATCACGCTGCTCAGAAAAAAAGAAAAGATCTGTTGGATCTATAAGGGGCCTAAAAGGAACCTTAAGAACCAGTACCAAATGCACTAATTCATAGGCTTTACATCTGCTTTCATCCTGATGCTTAGTAGGAGTAATTTCATCTTGATGCTGGAGACATCCTGTGCATGCAAATCAAGGTGTGTGTTCTATTTCTGTACCAAAAGATGCAAACACTGTTTGCTCAAGATAAATCTCGTTCCACAAGTCTCTTTTTTACAGTTGTATGAGGAATATTCAGGGAGTTATAATTGAAATATCAGCTATAGGTTTGTACTTACCAAAAACTTCTTTGCACTGAAGAAAGTTCTTCATGTGAACGGCCCATAAGGCATGTATTTTTAATCATTCTGAACTATAAACATCGGTTTTATGAGTTGCAATGGTACACACACCCAGATCTATTCTGACCTCACAGGTACTGTGATTTAAGACATTTATGTTATTTAAATAAGTGAGTTGCAATACATAACTAATTTAAATGATGAAAAATTATTGTTTTACCCTCAAGCAAATAATCATGTTCATCTTGAATCCTTTCCAGGTAGGCAAAATGGAGAATAAGAAAGCAAAGCATTCCTACAGATGATGTGAAACATGACTGAAAAGGGTTTTGACGGTTTTTAATACAAATATGACATGTAGTTAATAAGTTTTAAGTGGTGCTCCAAAAAGTATACTTAATACCCTAAGGGTCTTCTAATAAAAGTGGAGTAGAACTGAACTCTCTGCGCTGCCAGGTACTTTGTAATAGCTTCTTAAGACAGGACAATGGTTTAATTGTAAGTCTTCTCTTTAAAAAAAAACTAGTAGGTGTTCACAATGTGAAGATTAAGAACCTAATTTACCCATTCTCATTACTCGATTTACATCCTATTTGTAACTCCACAGAGTTACATGCCCCATGGAGTTCAGACTAGTATAAAAATTGAATAATGAAGTGGTGAAACAAAGTTATTTATGTTGAGTAATGTGTAGAAGTACAGTGTATTGTAAAAGCAGTTCTTTGCATGGACACCAGTTTAGCTTAAAGGAGGCTCAAGTTTTCAACAGAATTACATTTTCAATGAAAAAGTTTCCTTGCTTTGAAGGAATACAGCTATGACCCCTCTCCACACAGCCGACAAGTTTGCTGTTAAAAGCTGTCTCTTTTCAGGTGGTCTGCTCAAACTTTTAAAAGCTCTAGGTGAAAACTGGAAAAGTTCATTACTCATCCTTAATCTACCTTTTTTTTAATTGAAATGTAAAATTTTCCTCTAAAAATATGTTTATGGGAATGAACATTTTCTGTGAAATTCCTATGTAAAATAATTTAATGACTACTTTAAGCTAGCCAGCTCTGCCTTTCCAAATGTAAAAAAAAAATGCCTTACTTATGCTGGCTCATATCCTTTGTTTCTTAGAATTTCATAAGTGCCAGGTACATAAATAGTATTAAACAGAACTTTAAGAAAGAAGAAAAATTGCTGCATCTTTACAAGAAATCATTTTAATTATAAGAAATTATACTTATGCTATAACATTAGCATGTTTAAAACCTCCCATTACTATACATAGTGTGGGAAAGAACTTGCAGTGACACTCATTAAATCTAAATCTATTCAGTGGAATTGCATAGATGCTCTATTTCACAACTGTGAAATTCACAAATGTGAAATTACACACATGTAATTCATTAATAGTGTGTGTGCACGGGGGTAAAGTGTTTTAAGCAAAGTGTGATTATGGGACCATGAACTTACCGGAAGTTTGGTTCACTAGCACCAGCTCAGCGCCAAGGTACAGTCGGGGAATCCCAGCTTGTTTCAGGCTTCGACCCAGGATTTCTAACGTCACCTCGATTTGGCTTCTGGAAGAGAATGAGAGTTTTTCTGTCATTTTCAATGAGAGGAAGAAATGTCAGCTTAGGTCAGTTTGATGGAGTCTTAGGTTAGCAGTGATATGAAAGGACATTGGCTTGGTTTTACTCCTTTTATTTTAACCATGGAGACATTAGAAGTGTAATGGGAATGACATGGAGAAGTTGATAACAAATTGACTGTTACACTACTTTTTTTCACCAAAATGCTTACCAGAGTTAGTAAGAAACACGTTTAATATATTCAGGATTTTTCTGCACTGCCAAACAGCATTGTTCAAATACTGTCCTTCCTGGTAAGATATTTGGGGTGAAAAACAAATAAACAAAAAAAACACACAAAATTGAAAAATATTATTGAGCCCTTTCAGGAGGACAAGCAAATACACAGATAGCTTATAAATCAAAGCAAATTCCAGTGTTATGATTCGAATGTCAGTGACGTTCAACACTCTTTGGAAAGAAGGACAGATGTATAATTTATGACTAAACTTGTTCTGATACATGGTGAATGTGCCCAACCCCTACAAATCCAGTGAATTAGAAACAGATTAAGCTTCCTGGTGCACTGATTTTACTGAATGGCCATATAAAACTTTTTTTTATGTTGACCACCAGAGGGAGACGATGTTGCCACATATCTACAGTAGGTAGCAAGCAAGAATAATGCTAAAGATTAATTTTAAGCTAATAGATACCACATTTATACAAAGATTTTCAGTCCTTCAAGAATGCCATAAAATTAAACCTAGTTTACTGAGTTGTTTTGCTCAGCAACTAAAAATAAAAGTAGGGCTTTTTTTGTAGATTTTTTTAAATTAGTTTAATCACAAATAGGAAAATGAAGGTAAAATCATATTTGCCACTGTGGTGGCATCTTCCAAGCTCAAATTTTTATTCTAGGCATTCTTGCAAAGGATGGTGGTCTGTTGAGTTGGCTATTATGTCACATTGAATACTGCCTGTATATTTATTGCAGCTGTATTCAAGGTGTGGAAATTAGTGTATATAGCTGGTGTATGTGCTTAAGAACAAGTGCATAGGAGTAGGTCGGTTTACTGCCAAAATAGAAAGATGTTTTCTGCTAGAAAGGTTTATCAGCTTGAGTTTTAGCATTTTAAAAGCATGAGCAGATTGGTTTAGTATCTATCTTCTTTCTCAGAAAAATTACTTCCTTACCAGCAATTCAGTCATTCAGAGACTAAAATCTAGGATTCAGAGACGCTCCAAATGTCCTTAAATGTCTTTTCTACATATAACGCTTTCTTTTTTTTTCCTTACAACTGAAATCTTTGACGATTGAAATGAATATTGTCTTTCTCAATGAGCAGCTGGATTTTTTTCTTTTCCAGTGACAGGGCTGTAGAAGGCTAAACTTTGAACTCGTTCCATTTTTATCTTTAGGAAATACCTACTGGTCCAGAACTGAAACTCATGCTGGTCAGGTAAAATATGGAGAGACTATTCTAAATATATGAATGGAAAAAGGAAGTATTTCTCTTTTTGTTCCTTTTGAACTGGAACTATTTAAAGCTGTCCGTGGCATCTAGAGTACTCAAATAAGCGCCAAGGGAGAGTAGTAGAGAAATCATCCAGTCCAAATTGTATGATGAATTGCAAAGGCCTATGATGCATTTGCTTATTAAACATATGCCCATGCAATCTATCACATGCCTGTATCTGTCCCTGTAGTCTGCATTTGTAAAGTAAACTCTGTGGTCATGATTCTCATATGCTCATCATTTATGTTTACAGCCACTTTAAGCCCTCTTTATTGTTCCATCCCAGTATAAAAGTGCCTCTTTGTGAAAGTTGGGCCATGTGTGTGTGTGTACACAAGACAGCAGTTCTGTCTTCCGAACTTGGCTTCCGGTCACTACCATGACTCTCAATATATATTTAGTACATGGAGTAGGCACCATTTAACTTTCCATACTAAAATACATGTTATTTTAGAAGACAGAATGTAACTTATTCCACTCCTCCAAAATTACAGCCATGTTGTGTTCTAATGTCATTGCAAAACTATGAACTCCCCCCTCAAGGACAGTGAGACAAACTTGCTGTTGCTGTTTACACACTTCTTATTCAGATATCTCATGTATAGTATGCGGATAGGCTTCTATATAGCACCTGTATGGCTAGAGAAGTCCACTGTTAAAATTCATAAGAAGTTGACAGAACAAAAAGTGACGTAATTAATTCTTTGTTCATTCAGAAGTGCTTACACATAATAAACTCTGCTGAGTTTTGCTGGGGTGGAGAAGGGGGAAGATGATCTTGTATGTTTCTATGCAAGAATCAGCTGCTTTATTCCTTCCTTATTGCATATTCTCCTGTGATGCTTTGGCTTCAAGTGGTAAATGACTGTTGAAAGGATCAAGCCCAGTAGCAACAATTAACTACTTTAGAAGTTGATAACATACTGAAGAGGTATCAACTACCGAGTCCTTTATATCTCTTGAATGTTCCTTGAACATGAAAGATTTTTTTTCCTGTTCAGTTCTAATAAGAAAATTGTAAATTTGGGTCACCAGAGCTCCTTCATTTTCTCATGCCTTGAGAAAGTTCTGAAGAAGGAAGCTTAGTCCTGGGTAAAGGTAACACCAGTTGGAAAGGGGGTATTTTGTATTCCCTTACATGGTCACTCTGCTGCCTGCCACAGTATTGGAAATAATACCTGTGATTTTGCAGACTTTGAGCCAGAAGTCAGTCCTACTGTAAGGGAGCACAATTACTTTGAATATAGCATAATATTTGCTGGTTACATTAAGTTATGGGACTGGACTCCAGTGAATCAAATAGCCTCATTTCCTTATATTGAGTTTTTTAACTGATTATTTACCTATTTCATAGTGTGGAATAAACCTTAGCTTCACATTTCCCATCCTGACTGAATGTAAAGACATTTCTCTTCTAATTCCCTTGCAGCCCAGCTCTGCAATCCAAGTGGTCTGTGGATAAACTGTGAATGTTTATTCTAAGTGAAACCAAATTCCCTGTTTTCCTCTTCCTTAGTCAAAATAAGAGCAGTTTAACTCTGTGAGCCATACCTTTAATAACTGAGTGGCATCTTAAATGTACTCTCCTGTACTTGAACAGTGGAATATGAAGAAATTGCCACACCCATACAGGCAGAGAGACTTAGGTTTTGTCAGTAACAAGCTGGACAAAACATCTGTGTCCAGCCAAATTGTGTGTGAGAACTTCAGTCCTTGGTATGAATTTGAAGTTGTGCTTGAGTTACACATTATGTATGGGCCAAATCAAACTGGAAGGTTGATGTTTGAAATGGCATTGAAATTTGTAGTGCAAGATCCTACTGATTCAAATGCAGGCAATGCACAGAGAGCTACAGAACGGAAGCTGTTGAAAATTTTTATATTCTCTGTTCCAGGTAGGTGATAATACCCATACCAAAGTGCTTGTCCATCCTTAGAGATGCTCATACTCAGCTTTTCCTATTACCACTTCTAAGTCAGTAAACACTGACTAAAATGCCTGCCTGCTTTCTTCTAAGAAATTGAGAATTCTGGCCATGCACATTCACTTCTGAGTTTTAGGGCCTGAGGGAGCAGAAGGCTGAGAGCAGAGACAGAGTCTCTTTTGTCAGCTCCTTTTGTGGATTCCATAATTGGTTCCTGGCATGGATAAAAGAATTACTTTCCAACCTACTGTACCATAAGCAAAGGTGGGGTGTAATGGAGGACAAAGACCTAAAACAAAAGAAGACCAAGGGAAGAATGAGAAAGGAGGAATATGACTGACAAATGTATTTTTTTCTTTTAAGATTACTGTGATTAATAGATGAAAGTAAAGTTGCTAAATATATGGTGACCTCCCATAAACAGTGAAGGACTGGTAGTGGAGTATCTACTTACTTTTCAGAGCAAACAAACAAAATGACGATTTTTTTCACTTCAAGCACTTAATGAAAATTATTATCGATATCTGATTTTTAAAGGACGTAGGTTGGCATTTTTCTTCTTCTCTCCCATGATTGATTTTTTCTTCATTTTTTTCACTTGACAAGAAGTTAAGAACTAAAGGGGAAAATACTATTTCAGTTTGTAAAAACATGAAAGTTAATGGAGAAATATTTTCAACATTTTTTTCTTAACTAAGTGACAATGTGCAACCAGCTCTATTTATAAGGTTTATCTGTAGGTGTAACAGTAAAGACTTGAATGTAAGAATTTAAGAATTCTTACCATTCTTAAATTACAAGAATTATGAAGAATCTTGTAAGAATTATAAAGACTGTAAGAAAAACTAGTCTACCTGCTTTAAGTTCAAGAACTTTCTTTACTTGACATTTAATCCTAAGAGACGGAGCATTTTGGAAGCTAAACAGACTCTTATACTTGACTTGCTATACAGAAAGCCTCACAGTAAACTACTAAGGTTTTTTGGGTACTCTCAGTCTCTCAGACATGTTAAATCAATGCTCAGGAGTGACAGGATTCTTTTTTACCAGGTAAAACATATCCTGCTTTCTCCCCAAAAAGAGGAAGGATTTTTTTTTTTCCAGAAGAAATCCCATTTCAATTAAGCACAACGTGTGTGAACATTTCATTGATTATTTATAATTTAAAATATACTTTTCTACTTTTAAAACCCTTCTCTGCTTGCCTTCAGAAAATGAGAACAATATGTTGATTAACTGACCAGTCAGTTAAAGAAACTTAGAGGTTTGAATGTCCAAGTTTTCCAAGTGAAAACATTTGTTTTAAAAAAAAAAATCATGCATATACTGTAATTTGCTTGTTTGCTCCACTCCCTTGTGGACATGCCCAGCTTCCTCTGTACCTGGCAGCTTTCCTGTTCTGCATTCATCAAGCTAATCAATGGGATTCAGATGTTCCTTAAATAAAATCATTTGTCTTCAATCTGCTCTTACAAAGGACACAGACTGTAGTAAAAAGGCTTTTTTTCACTTTCAGGGTACATTAAATACATGCCACTGTTCATAATACAAGGCTTTGGCAATGTATCGATTGCATTTTTTACACAAAAAATCCTTGCACAGGGAAACTCCTTGCGGTTTTTCCACAGAGTTAAATTAGTGCGTCTCAGAAAATTAGCAGACTGAAAGCAATGGAGACAGAAGTCTTTAAACTTACATGCTATAATGTGAAGAGTAATAGCAAACCATCAGGTTGATTCTGTGCCAGTCTGATAGGGGCCACTCTAAGGTGAGAGGAGAGTTTTATAATCTTATGCTGAAATTATGAGCAATGAGGAGAATGAAGATAATGTTTGAGCATTACTGTACAAACTGTACTGCACGAAGTGGAACAGTGGCCACTCACACCTGCTAAAAAAATTTCCAAACACAATCCTTGCATGGTGTTTTTAAGAAAATAAAAATTAACTAATTAACTGTTTCTTTGGAGTTTAAAAGAGGAGGTGCTTTTTTTTTTCCTTTTCCTTTTTTATATTTGCTTTTTTTTACATTCTTTTTTAGTTAGGGATGAGAACGGGAAAGAAAGGGGATAATAAAGAGATCATAGTGGATAAAAAGGGAAAAAAATAGATGGAGGAGAAAATCCAGGAAGCTTCACCTTTTTGCTTTTCAAAACCAAAATGGATGTTAAGATTTGGGAATTTTTCCTTTCTTTTTTTTTTCTTCTGTTTTCTTCTTCTCCTCTCTCAGATCCCATCAAGTAATTCCTTAAACATTTCTTTTGGACTTCTGCATTAATGACTCAGTTCTCTGGTAGCTAAAACTGTGCTTCAGTGTTGAAGCTTTGCTATTGTTCATAGCATCCTTCCCTCAGATATCTTTGGTAAATAATAGAGAATGAGCTTTTATATATGGAGAAAGTCTCCTTGCTCTGTCCTTCTACCTCTTTATGAAACTTTGGAACTGAACTTGAGTGTTATCCTTCCTGACTAATTCAGGAGAAGTTGGCAGCCAGTTCAAAAGTTACTGGAGGGTTTCATAGACAGAATTCTAAACGTACAAGAATGTGACTTTCTCAGTCTAATTTCTGTAGGAACTGAGGCTAAAAGGAAAGAAACTCAAAAGACACTTCCAAATTTCCCGTAGGAAAAATGACCTTTTATGCTGATCCTAATTAAGCCCATTAACTCGGGTGAAAAATTCCCCAAAACTAGCTTGTCTGTTTTGAGAGTATGATCATAGTGAATCTTCAAATTCTAGAAATGGCCCTGCTCCAGCAAAGCACTTAAGCATGCTTAATCAGGTACCCCATTATACAGCATGCACATTATTGTTGAATGAACTGTGTAAATGAAAGCCTTAAAATGCTTCACATGAATAAAAATGCAGACAAATTTTCCCTGTGGGGATTCATCCCATGCAGGAGATACCTGCAGCTTTGCATTTTAATCAGTGAGCGGTCCGGTCCTGCTCTGATTGAAGTCAGTGGCAAAACCCAACTGCTGAAGTGGAAGCAAGATCTGATTACTAGCAGTGCAAAATATGAAAGGGGAAAATTAATCCAAGTGGGTGTTCAGATGATGACCTATTTTTTGCATCAGGCTTACTGTTCACTGTAGCACCAGAGATGACACAGCCATTAACATTTCACTATCCACAAATCAGTACAGAGCATAACATCCAGTTACCACTCTTGCATGTTTGAATTTCTTCCTCCTGGTATTTCAAGTTAATAGGGAAGGAGAGCCCCAGGGCAAAGCACGATTGATGAGATAATTGACTTCACAAGAGGACTATGAAAGCGTGGGCCAAATTCAGCTCTGATTTCAGTATTCCCATCTCTGCTCATGTCTGAAATAATCTGATCTAGTCCATCTGCTGTCAAAGAGAAGTGGTGGCATGTCAGCAGAGCTCTTCTGTGAGCACTTTGTTCCCCACCTGTCCAATATTACTCTCCTTGCTAGGCTCCCAGGGAGAGTTTCAGTGTGCACTGCTGAAAAAGATAACCTCATGGCTAGAGCATGAAGTGGAGTTCATGATACCCTGCATTTGATTCTTGCCCCATGCAGTGCTTTCTTGGCTACGTCTGTGTTACTGGAAAAGAAGTCTGTCTCTTGCCATCCTTCTATACAATCAATTGCCTTTATGGGCTTCTGCAGCGTGTCTGTGGCTCTTTGCTGCTAGCATAGCCCCAGGGTTCCTGGCAGTGTTTTAGGTGGTGAGTGTGTTTGGCAGGCACTGTCCTGGCCTCACTGCCCGTGATTTGCCCTCATCCCAGCACTGGAGTCTGGTTTTCAGAGTGCCTAGGAAATGTCCTGTGAAAATGGTACAATCCCCCTGTGGAGAGTATCGCACAAGATCTTCATGGAGGTATTTGGTGTACTCTGGTCCTCAGTTTTGTTCTCTGCAAGAATACTTCTTTCTTCACTGGGCAGTTTCAGAAAGCAAAATAATCTTAGTATGAGACGTGTCCAGGTACTCCAAGCAGTGTCTCTCCAGGTACATGCTTCTATTGATACCATTGGACATCTTAACAGCTGTGAGAAATATGATAAGGGAGTGTGAATGTGCAGTAAAATGTATAATAACTAAACTCAGAAAAGGAGCATGCTTTTCTAGGTAAAAATATTTCTAGAAATGTAAATGCCAAAGTAAACCAATAGCCAAAGTGCATAGAAAAGCCTCTTTTTGTTTGAACTTTGGAGAGAGAAGCAGGTATTCCATTGATCGGGAGGTCCAAGAGGAATCAGTTAATGTACATCAAAACTCTTCAGAGTAGAGCTTTGTGTCTTTATAGCACAGAGGTGTATGAAAATGTTTTCATATCTATATTTGGAGCTAGCTGCTGCTCATCTTCTGTGAAGGTATTTATGTTATTGCTGGTTTGGCTGAAGCATGTTTTGGCCAATTTAATGGAGTTATTTTGTGCTGTCCTAATTGTAAGTTACACAGGTGGCTTGTGCATGAAACATTTAATTTTCTCAGGGCTCTGTCTGACTTCAGATGATACTGTAGATACTATCCGACACAAAGAAGAAGGTCATGTAAGGGAAAATGAAGGATGCACTGATGGGGGAACTGGAGGGCAACATCACAGATCTGAATGGACTGAGGTGCTGTGAAGATGGATAAGAAAAAAATCTACAGGAGTGATGAAATCCCATTTTGTTAACCACCAGCCTGGAGTTTACTCTTAGCTTTTGGTATTAAGCCATTACTGCCTAGTAAGTCTCCATTATTAGGAAGGTACTAAAATTATTTTTTCTCATTTGTGCAGCAGTTCTCAATAGGAGTGCTTATATGCCCAAGGCAAGTATACTTTGTTCCCATAAACAGAAAGCAACTGTTCAGATTTTTTATTTTTATGTGTATAATACCTAATGGCTTCATTAATAGATAGCTTATTACAGATTCACCTGATTCTCCTCCACTCTTCCTAATCTTTAAATCACTTTTAATCAGAAACAAATACACAACTGTGAGTGGAATGGTGTCTCTACAACAGAAAGAGCTGTTAAGTCCCACAAGTGTGTGTGTATGTATGTTTATGTGTGTTTGGTTTAGGGTTGGGTTTTTTGTCTCTTTGCTGAGTTTGCTGGCAGCTAGTCTCTGGGGAAGGAAAGTATAATTACAATGCGAAAGTGTTTTATGTTTTTCTCCTCTGGATTATGCTAGAAATATGAAACTGTAGTAGAGATTTTATGGAATTGTTAACAGACAAACTAAGGAAGAGAATGGATTGATAGAACAGAGTGCACAAGGGGGAAAGATGGTGAAGTTTAAAAAGAAAAATTGAGCAAATGGTCTTTTTTCTGTGGTCTTAAAAATCACCTAATAAAACATTGGTTTATTGCATAGGTGCACTAATAATTTCTGGTTTTAATCGTTTTAATCTCATATGCTTTTCAGGCAATTTTATAGAGTGTGTTCTCTAAGGTGGCGCATGAAAATCACCTTCACAGTCCATTTGTTTGGATTCTGCAGTGTGCTTGAATGGAAGCTGACCACCTCTGTAAAGGATACAGATTGCCAAAATCAATCAGTTAAGACCAATTATTCCCAGAAAAATGTGGAGAGTGGTTTATTTCTTCACCAGGCCCATTATATTGGGCAGTCTCTGGGTTTAGATCTAGATTTTCCTTTCCCGCAAAGGCTTCCAAAGAGCCCCATGACTGATCATGGCGTATTACCAGTGTTACACATGGTGATTGATGAAGTGCAAGTCTGAAGCTACCTATTATATGCTCTTAAATATATTTCCATGTTATCCTGCTCCTCTAACCTACATTGTCTGCTTGTTCATAGTCTTTTTGAACTGCATGGATTAGGCACACTGCCTCTCTCCTCACACTTAAGTAAAGGACCAACTAGAGGCAGGAAAGCACCCTGGGAGTCGTTCTAGCTCGGTGTTAACTTCAGATAGTGAACACCAGGAACTGTTGTGAAAGTCTCCCCATCATACTTTATTGTGTATAAAAGGAAATGAACAACTCACACTGCTGACTCATTTTTTTAAATCTATCTTTCTCCAAGCCAAGTGACAATGTGCTCCAGTTAATCAAGGAAAGATCTACTTTGACACACGATCCTTTCCCTGTCAAAGAGAATTTTGCTCTTCCTGTCGCTTTTGTGACATTTGATCCCTTCGAATAAGGAAGGCTGCTTACTGGCTATGGTGTGGACTTGTCAGAGCCTCGAAACAAAGCTTTTATAAAAAGCAAGGGACTAGTAGGTTCAAGAGAGTGCCAAAAAGGAAAGGATGAAAAGCAGTTTATCAATAGCAGCAGCATTCTAGGTCAAATGGGCTTTGCAGAGGTCAGAGAGACTTCTTCAGTCATTGAAGAAAGGATTGTGGGAAAGAAATGGGGATAATAAAGTCCAGTATGTTAATTTTCTCCAGTCTGAAAATCTGTATTGCATTAGTTCAGAAATTTTCTTTTGTTTGCTTATTTGGCAGGTGGTAAAAATTAAGGTCTTAAATGGCAGAGGGTAGCAGACATTTACTTCAAGTGGTAGTTTCTTCTGAGTCTTTGGAGAGCCAGCAGATAGTCGTACCTAGTGCTGTTCTGAGAGAGACACTTCACAATAATTTTCAGCATAGGTTTAAAAAGAAAATCAAACATTAGTCCACAGATGTTCACAGTTGCTTGTACATAGAAAAAACAGTGGAAGGACTGGGATACTCTTCAGTTCTCACTCCCTGGCTTGATCCTATCTTGTATTGCCTTTGGTGTAGGAAACACCATTGCCAAAAAACCTTTTGTAACGTTACAATACCTTTGTGTTCTCCTATCAAGAGCAGACAGGTTTAACCTCAAGGGAAGTGCTTAGCTACCTCAAATTGGTAAGTCGGGTTAAATCAGTCCACATTGCATTTATTTTTCAACCATAGGAGAGTAGGTCTAGGTAGCTAAGTTAACTGTGATTAGCTTGGGATGAACTGTGGAAATGCTGAAGATTCACAGGGTGTATCTAATAACATTCCATATGTACCTTTCTGATGATATGTCTGGTGAAACATGTCCTTTGTGAGTCTTTTAATTTTTGCTATTGGCTAGCATGTAAAGGAGTGGGATTTACTTCTCTTTGCTGGTTTGTGCAGTAAAAATGACTGCAATTAAAGAACCTGTTGGAAAACATGAGCGTTGAGCGTAAGACTAGGAAGGAGACTGAAAATAACTCATTATGTGAGAACTGGAAGTCACATGCAGGACTGCATGTGTCAGCAGCGTGCCCTTATGATGATGAAGCACTAACCGCAGGCTGGGTTGCACTAGCAAGAGCATAGGCAACAGATCAAGGGAAATGATTACTCCCCTGTACTTGGCTGCCATGAAGCCACATCTGTGTCCATTGTCCAAAAGTGGGTTCAGTTGTGAGTTCTGTAGCACAAGATTGTGACAGACCAGAGCAGAGGCAGCAGAGTCTGGCAGAAGGCATTGAAGAGGTACATGAAGGCAACAGGGCTTGTTCAGCCTGCAGAAGGGAAGGGTAAGGAGAATTTGAATGCTGTCTTGCATCTGAAGGAAAAGGAAGAGAGAGCCAGACTCTTCTCTGAGATTCACTGCAAAAGGCTTAGGCTGCAACAGTGACAAGTTGCAGCTAGAAAAAATTCAATTTGGCATAAAAAAAAGTTCTTTATGGGGAGAAGCATTAAACATTGCCCAAGGAATAATTCATGATTTCTCAGAGAGGCGGAGAAGTCTCCATGCTTGGAGATTTTCAAAACTCTGCTGCTCAAGGCCTGAGCAACCTCATCTAAGCTGGAAGTTAGCCTTGCTTTGAGGAGCACGTTGAATTAGGTGACCTCCAGAGGTTCTTTCCAAATTAAATTTTTCTGTGATTCTGTGACTTAAATGAGCTGAGCTGACATTAAGCTGCTCTACATCCTCATTTTGGAGGAGGGCTGGAGCTGCAGAGCATGGCCTTACCTTCAGTTTCTGCAAGTTACAGGAATTGGGAGAGAAAGAGTGCCTCGGAGCTCAATCTGTTCCCGCACTGCACCCATGCTATTGTTAATGTATAACAGTGGTCATTTATTTTCTCTCTGTTTCTTTTAACAAAAAAAAAAGTATGCATGTAGGCTCAAATATGCTAAGCAGCATATTGGATTAAAACAGTCTTAATTGCGATAAATAGAGAGATATAGAAAGAAGTCCTCCCATTCTGTCATGTGCTTTAACTGTTCACTGGTTTTTGACAACTATCTCTACATACAAGTTTTTGTTTCAATGAGCAAAATGAGTAAAATGTAATGAGAACACATTGTACCTGTGTGAAAACTCTTAAGCTAATCCTGTGTTGTCCATTTTCATAATTGCTGTTAATCATTGCCATAATAAATGTTTTCTTTTCCCATTTCTTCCACCAGCCTTCTTCCAAGTGTGTGAAAAAATGTACACTTTTTTAATACTGGTCTTTTGTGGTGGTCTAACTTTTTACTGCCAATACAAATAATTAGAGCAGTGTTTCTTTCTCTTGCTAGAAGTTTTAAGTACTGTCAGTGAAATAATTATGTTGTAGTTTGGGGATCATTATAAGAATTAATATTCTTTAACATCATGAAGTATGTAATATTTTTTACAACTTCATTGTAATAGACCATTTGAAGTACAGCAAAGCAATTTTAGTCCATGAAAGTTTTTTGGCAGTGGAACAAGTGATGAAAGAAATTGGAAAATAATTACCAACCTCTTAGTAAGAGCTCAGAGGAATTAGAGGAACTCTGCATCTCTAAAACCATTACAAAGTTCAGATTACTCACCATATAGGGGTTAATTCAACTGTTTCCTCTTTAAAAATGCTTTTGGATATACTGTTTCTGTCATTATCGAATGTGACAGTAATCCACCAGCAGCGCTGTAAAACCAGAAGGTCACCGCACTTAGTGAACAGTTGTAGTTTGACAAGACTTACGCCCTGTGCCCAGTGGATTCAGAGTGAGCGATGGCTTGGGCCTTGGTGACTGATTTTGTAAGTCTGAGTAGGATATGCATCTTTTGAACACTTAGGGCTGATTCTAATCGCATTCGAAGTCGGTGGTGGTTATTTTCATAGTAGAAATCAAAGTTAGTATTTTACCCATGGTAGTCTTCACCTATTGAATTAAATCTTCATTTCTGAAAAGTGCTGATTAGCATTTAAACCAGGTGAGGTTTATCTGTCTTCCCATCATTGGCATTCTGTATGAGTAATGTGTACATATATGCGCTATCAAACTGCAGGAGTGGAGATATGACTCCTCTAAACTCGGAGTTCAGTGTTTTCCTAATTACTTACAGCCTATTGAGATTAAAGCAACAAGATCTCTTTTGTGTTAAACAAGAAGCTCACATTCTTTACTGATGAGCTACTCTCTTCTTTCCCTCTTCATGATCACCGGCAACATTCTTGCAAACAGACCGTCCTGGTCCCTCCCCCAAAGAAAGCCTTTCTAACTTGTGGTTGACCTAATTGTGCACCAACAGTGCCGCCGCTAAGCAGGGGTGGTCCCTGGTATGGCATTCGCTTGGGCTTTGCGCAGGCTGGGACCTGGAGCAGGACGCAGGTAAGCAGCAGTGCACAGCATTGAGGGACACTCTCTAATTTTACTTGGGGATGAGATGTCCCACAGAGATTTCAGTATGACTTGGAGACCACGGGCCAAGTTCTACACCCCTTTCAATATCACACCCCACCTGAAGCCGGTGAATGGGGTCACATGTTACTGAAAAAAAGATCTTGGTGGTGTTATATATTTGGAAACGCAGACAGTCTTCTGAGGTATTGCAGTATTTCAGTAATATATTATCACTGGCAATTGTTATTTGTGTGTCCAATCCTGGAGTACTTGCTGAATATTCTGTCTTAACCTGATGTGTCTACATCAGGTCTTGAAGATCAGAGCCGGTATTGGTATCTTTTTAGTGTCATGACAGAGAAGGGAGAAACAAATGTTGAGATTTTTCTTTATTCGATCAACAAATAACCTTAGTAGCTGCCGTCATTGTGATCACGCTGTGCTTAGTGTGTGGTCATTTTCTGCATGTGCACTCCCTCTGAGAAAAAATACGCAAAAATCACAAGGCAGAATCACATCTACTACTGCGCATTACCCAGTGCTCTCTGTGGAATTAGAAAGTTCTAAAAGATATTTTCTAACTCCTGGAGTCCAGACCACTCAGTAAAGTTGAGGTAAGCTTTTTTCATGTCATGTATCATTACCCAGTAATGCCCATCAATCTGCAGTTTGCACCAGTGGAGACTTAATCAAGCGTGTAGAAGGAAGAATAGATTCTTACTTAATCATCCAAGGATGGCTCAATTTTACAACAGGGGTATTTTAGAATCATAGAATCATGGAATGGTTTGGGTTGGAAGGGACCTTAAAGATAATCTAGTTCCAGCCCCTCTGCCATGGGCAGCAACACCTTCCTCTACACCTGGTTGTCCAAAGCCACATCCAACCTGGCCTTGAATACTTCCAGGGGTGGGGCAACTACAACCTCTCTGAGCAACCTGTTCCAGTGCCTCATCACCCTCATAGTGAACAATTTCTTCCTTATATCTAATCTAAATTTACCATCCTTCAGTTTAAAGCCATTACCCCTTGTCCTATCACTATATGTCTTGCTTTCTTTTAGAACCCTTTCAGGTACTGGAAGGCTGCAACAAGGTGTCCCTGGAGCCTTCTCCAGGCTGAACAACCCCAATTCTCTCAGCCTTTCTTCAAAGGGGAGGTGCTCCAGCCCTCTGATCATCTTCATGGCCCTCTGCTGGACTTGCTCCAACAGGTCCATGTCTTTCCTGTGCTGAAGGCCCCAGAGCTGGATGCAGAACTGCAGGTGGGTTCTCACCAGAGCAGAGTAGAGGGGCAGAATCACCTCCCTCAACCTGCTGTTCATGCTTCTTTTGATGCAGCTCTGGATATGGTTGGCTTTCTGGGCTGCAGGCATGCATTGCTGGGTCATGTTGAGCTTTTCATCAACCAACACCCCCAAGTCCTTCTTCTCAGGGCTGCTCTGAACCCATTTTCCACCCAGCCTGTGTTTGTGGTTGGGATTGCCCCAACCCATGTGTAGTACCTTGCACTTGGCCTTGTCAAACTTAATGAGCTTCGCACGGGCCCACCTCTCAAACCTGTCAAGGTCCCTCTGGATGGCATCCCTTCTTTCCAGCGTGTTGACTGCACCACACAGGTTGGTGTTATTGGCAGTCTTGCTGAGGGTGCACTCAATCCCACTGTCCATATTGCCAACAAAGGTGTTAAACAGCACCGATCCCAGTACCAACCCCTGAGGAATGCCACTCATCACTGGTCTCCACTTGGACATTTAGCCATTGACCACAACTCTTTGAGTGCAACCATCCAGCCAATTCTGTATCCTCCGAGTGGTCCATCCATCAAATCCATGTCTCTCCAGTTTAGACACAAGGATGTCGTGCAGGACAGTGTCAGATGCTTTGCACAAGTCCAGGTAGATGATGTCAGTTGCTCTTCCCTTATCTACCAACACTGTAACCCTCTTGTAGAAGGACACCAAATTTGTCAGGCACGATTTGCCCTTATTGAAGCCACGCTGGCTGCCACCAGTCACCTCCTTATTTTCCATATGCCTTAGCAATAGTTGCCAGGAGGATCTGCTCCATGACCTTGCCGGGCACAGAGGTGAGACTGACTGGCCTGTAGCTCTCCAGGTCTTCCTTTTTTCCCTTTTTAAAAGGCTGAGGGTTCCCCTTTTCCAGTGCTTTTGTAGTGCTGCTCTTAGCTGAAACAAGGTTAACGTGACGCAGAACCATAGAGTCGTGTTTTATGTGTGTGCTTTCATGTTGAGACGAGTAGTAGTGGCAATGAAAATGGTTTGCCTCAGCCAGCAGCTCTGTTCACAGCCATGTGTTAACGGTGTTAAATGGATGTTCTCAGTACAGATAAAAGGTTAGGGAAATGCTTTGACAAACTGATAGGCTTGAAGAAAGGGGGACATTTTGGTTTTGCTTGATCACAGGGACTTTTCATCATTGAATAGAAAGTTGTCTTTCTGTAGTTCTGTGCTTCAGGACAAAACTGCTGTTGAATGAGGAGGTTCTTACGCTGGACTGGATGATTCAGCTGCTGAGATCCAGACATAACAGATAGTGGTCAATTTGCACATGGACCCTGATAATTGTTTTTTGTTTTGTTTTTCAATATATGGGAAGAACAGGCTGGGGGATGGAGATCCTGCCATAGAGCAGCTTGCTGAATCACATTAGAGAAAGACTCAAGTAGTGTTAACTATAGTAGGCAAGTAGGGCTGTGTGACCAAAAGGATCTAAATCCCTGAGCAGAAAGATGCAGGAAATAGTTGCAGGCAGGCGAGAAGAGGATGAGGAAATGAGAGAGACAGCTAGGGAGGAAAAGCCTGCCATCCTCATGTCAGGAACTGGAAGTAGGTACTTGGTTATAAATTACTATGCCAGCTATAGGGTGGAGGCTGGTTTTATAAATTTATTCATTTATGGCATCCTGGTGACAATAGATGCGGCCTGTGTTATATAGAGTTCTCTTTGCATCAAGGTATACTGCATTGTGCATTACTTCAAAATCTTCCTGTGTGCTTCCACTCTTCCACTTCCACTCTTTAAGTTGATTTCTTTGCTGTCCTACTTTGTTCTGTTTTTAACATATTGTATCTTTTACTAATGCTTTGGTGGTGGGTTGTTACTGGGATTTTTTGTTTATTTGAAAGCCAAGCAGGCCATAGACTCTTACCTGTTTGTTTACTGTCTATTTTTGTGGGGTTTTGTTATTTGGTGTTTAATGTCAAATTATTCATATCTTTCCTTGACGTTGGTGTTTTCCTAACTGTAGTTCTGTCATGAGCATACTCTAATCCATTCAGTGACACATACTTAGTTCCTGCAATTGCCATTTTTAGATGGAACAATTTCAAGTATTATATCTGGAACCTAGAGCTACTGTTACAGAAAATAAGGTCAAAAAAATAAAGTAACATTACTTCCAAAGTCACAATAGAGTCTTTGGATCATCTTCCATCATTAATATCAATGCTTGACAGCACTTACAACTTTAATCATGATTTGTAACCCTCTGAATTTTATTGCTTCTGCTGTCAGAAAACAATTTCAGTCCTTAATGGCACCTTGTAACCTCAGTCAAGGAGAATGTTGGTTTGATTTTTATTTTAGTTTTATGCAAAGCTTCACTGCTAAGATACACCCTTACAAAATTATTTCTATGACATTTTTTAACACAGTTGTTTTCAGTTTTCTGACTAAAAGAAAATACTTTTGTGTATACAATGTGATACAGAAGTAGTTCTCTCCATTGATCATTTTTCTTGACTTGTAGCTTCATGTATGCTTCAAAAAGTTGTAGATTCTGACCCTAAAAAACAGTGAAGCGTATGTTTAATCTTAGTCACACTTGTAGACCTAGGACTTCTCATATAATTAAAATCCACCACAAGTGTCTGCAGGATCAGACCATAAACCATTATTTAATCTTCCTTTTGCTTTCTGAGGTTGAAGAAGAGAATGGAGCACACTTATAATTCCAAATTAAACATTTAGATTAGTCTTTATTGATTCCTTTTGATCAAAAGAAGTGTTTGGGCTTGATTCTGTCTTCAGTCACTCAATAATTTCAGTCACTGAAATTATTGAGTGACTTTAATAATTTCAGTCACTGAAATTATTGACCTTGTTGGGAGTTCCCCTTTAATGGCATATTTGCATGACAGAGTCTAGAGTTGTACATTACTTAAGGTAAATAAAAAAATTGTATTTTTCACCCAAATTAAAGCCGAAACAAATAAAAACCCAGCTGGCCCATAGAAACCAAACTAAAACAGAGTATGAAAAATTGTGCTGTGTCTAATCTTCCCTCAAAATTTGCAACTTATAGTAGAGTTAAACATGCAAAGGACATATCCCTTGATCTCCTGTATAAATGACTTAATGTTGGAAAAGGTTCTGCTTTAAGCATAGTAGTGTCTACTTTTTGGTACACTTACTAGTAGATTTTGTATGCTTTGAAAAAGAGACGATTGTTATTCTCCCACTTAATGCACAGGAAATCGAAGGGTGGTAAAATAAAGTGACACCCAGTGGGCCAGCAGTAGATCTAGTTTACCAGTTTGGTGTCCTGACTGGGAAATGCTGCCCATTTTTACCTGTGTGTAGACTTCTTACTGGAAACGTCATGATCTGTTTGGCACCATGGAAGAGGAATAATGAGATTATGTTGTCAGAAGCAATAACAGGAATGATTTCTTGCACCACATCATTTAAACTTTGATCTAATTCCCCAAGAAACTGTCCCTGGAAAGTTCTTTCTTCATAGCAGTAAGGAAACTGATACGAAAGTTACAAAACCCAAACTCTGCAGGACAGGCGTAGGAAACCACCTTACTAAAAGCAAAGGGGGACAAAATTTTTCTCACTTTTCAAGTAATTTTTATCCTATATACAAATATTGAGCTCCATCCTACTGTTTCTAATGCATTTCATGTGGTTTTTTTCCAATTACAGAGGAATAGCTCTCTGTGTTTTGATGTATGTACTGATGACTTTCAGCTAACTTTCCTTGCTATATTTTATTTAGAGAGCCTGCTGCCTACACGTGATAATGTTTATGTAGTGGATGACACGGTTCTGGAGCTGTCAGAGGTAGAAGAAACAGCATCAGAAAGCAGCTGTTTTGCATCTGAGGACACCACGGAAGACTCGGGTGTTGTGAGCTCCCCATCTGACATTGTATCTTTGGATTCACAAAATGACAGTATGAAGTTGAGAGACATCAAGCTGCTCAATGGCTACATGGACTCAGCTGAGGCAGATGCGATGTGTGGCACAGAGTCGTGCCCTGTAAAGAACGCCTACTGCGATAGCGTGGGATCTGACAGTGGTCCACAGAGGTAAAAATTTATTTGCAATCAGCTCTTGGAAAATACCTTGCATGTCCTCCTCATTTAAGAAAACCAACTTCTACTTTCTTCTGCTCTTTCACAAACCAGTACCAATGCCAAGTGACTCCTCCCAGTGGAAAGCTCACTGCCAAATCCCCTCCAGTGACATACTTGTAGCAACAGGCAAAGGTCACTTTTCTGTTTGAACTTGTAGTTACATTTCTTGCAAAAGACCGCTGCCCTCCAGAGTTGATTTCTCCAAGAAGTCTGAAATAATTTTGTTACAGTTTGGTTTATTTAGCAGTTCTGGTAGCCTATGAAGTGCTTAAAGTGTTACTATGTTGATCTAGAAAAATCACATGCAGGTCATAAAATGGGAAATTCATAAAATGGAAAAATCCAAGCCACCGAAAGCCAGGTGGAGAGGGATTGTATTCAGTGAAATTTGGGGATTGGTTTGTGGGTGTGTGCATGCATATGTATGTTCACCTAATGTTAACCTCCACTGGCGCTATACCTTGGGGGGTGTTCAGCATATTTCCTTTTTTTTTTTTTTTTGCATAAACAAACATTTTCTGCAGTTTTTGCAAGAAAATACGAGAACCTGGAATTTAACTAGAAACTGCGTTCAAGCACAAGTGACTCTGACACTGTTTGTTTGCCAAAACTCACATAGTTGGTGGCAGGGCTGCAGAGGGAACCCAAAATTTATAGGACTTTGCAAATACAAACTGGCCAAATAGGAAGCTGTGCCTCCAGCAAGGAGGGTGGCCTGCTAATACTGACAGGGATCCACTCTGTGTGATGCTGCAGAGTCATGGGACAGGGGCCAGAAATTCCTCTGAATTCTCAGTTGACACAAAGTCTGTGCTTTCTGGTCTGTCTCCATTCAGCTGCTAATCTGTAGCCCCTTCATAAGAGCATGTATCATGGCCTAGTTATTTCCTTCCACACATTTCTGAGGGAAAAATTCATCTTGGATCATGCAGTGGGCGATAAATTAGGGATAAATTAGGCCAAAGTCAGTATTTAACCTATTGGAATGATCTCAGGGCTTTTCTTTATCCATCAATATCAATGAGGACAAGATCAAGCCTCACTTAGATACTTGCTCAACAGTGTATTTTTCTCATGATTTGTCCTTTTACAATTTCTTAGTTCCTGATGCAGTCTCTGTTTGCAGGATTAGATTGGCTAGTATAGTAACGGCAATTAACATTTCAGACCTGATCCAAAAAAGTAACCCATTAATTTCAGTAGACATAGATTGGGCCTTGTAAGGTAACTAAGCAATCCCACCTTTCCTCAAAATGTAGGATCTAAACTGGTTAGGGAAACACACATGCACATTGAGTGGCAGGGCAAGAAGTTACCATAATGTTGAGCAAAGACATCAAAGCAAAGCCCTGTAAGAACAATCCTAATCAGTGAAAAATATTTTGGACTTTTTCTGGTTTTTTAGTCAAATAAAAGATTGACCACAGGTCCTTAAGTGACACGCTCCCTCTTCAAAGTCAGCACTCTCTCCCTCTTCCACTTCAGGCAAAGATATATATCCTGTACATTGCACTGAGATTTACCTTTGCCACACAAACACACAAGATTTTTAATAGTAGGCAAGAGTGCACATGGAAGAGACAATGGGACATTTCATAAGCTGGCCAGCAGGACTTCTGCTCGGGGGTCTTGCTGAGCCGAAGGAGTGGAAGCTAGGAGGATAGTGTGGTGCACTTCCCATAGCAATCAGGGAGGTGATTACTCCCCCTGCTCAGCAGCTGTGAGGCCAGTGCTGTACTACCATGTCAGTCTTGGGCCCCCAATTCAGGAGAGAGATTGGCAAACTGGAGAGAGTCCAGAGGAGAGCTACTGAGAGAGCTGGGGTGCTGGAGCACATGAGGTACAAGGAAGAGAAGAGGCAACTGTGTTGTTCACCTTGTAAAAGCGATGTGGGTAAAGGAGGGACCTGATTGCAGTCATTCCCTAAACAAAAGGAGGCCTATGAGGCTTCTCAGGGATGCACAGTGAAAGGACAAGAGGCAACCATCAGCAGCTGCTGTAAAATATAAGGAGGAAATTCCTCAAAATGGGAGCGGTTAAGCAGTGGAAGAGGTTGCCCAGAGAGGATGAGGAATCTCTGTGCCTGGAGTTTCTCAGAACTCAACTAGGTGAAGCCTTGGGCAGCCTGGTCTGAATTAGAAATTAGCCCTGCTTGGAGCAGGAGGTTGGGCTAGGCTTCCAACTTAATCTTTTCTGTGATGTTATCACGCTATATATTCTGTATTTATCTATTATGTCCATAATTTCAAAAGAGTGGGTTTAGACTGAAATATGAGACAGTTATTGTTGTTTGGGGAGTGTGGTTATTTTTCATAAAATCTATTTATTTTTTAGGCCCTGGGACAGAAAATAGCTTCAGATCAGCAGAAACTTCACATTTGTCATTTATTTTAATCTTATGTCAGCAACCACTTAGATTGCCACAGCAGTGATGCTGATAGTAATATTTTTTAAACTTTTATGCTCTGAATGTACCAGTAATATTTGAAGGTAAATCCAACTCCACTCCTAACCTACGTTTGTAAACAAACCAGCTTTGAAAATTGTGCTCATCTAAATCCTTTTGAGGTCAACTTGCTAAGTTTTCAAAAGCCACTTCCTAAGTGTAGAGGGTAGAAAAAAATAAGGAGGTTTTTAAACCTCTTTTATGAAATTCTTGTATTAGTGGGATGTAAATCAATTCTAAGTACAATTTTGAGTACAGCCAAATTTGGAGGATATCAGTTTCAACTTCCACTGTCAGAAGAGCTACCACCCCACTAATAAAATCTGTTGGAAGCTCTGAGATCTTATGTAGTTCCTGTGATGAACCGGCTGCTTTCAGGACCAAACCAGCCTCCTAAATTCCCATACAAGTCAAAGTTCAGTTCCTGTTAATAACTGATACCAAACTATACAGAGTTTTAAATATGTTTCGTAAGCTATAAAACTTAAAGGAGAATTTTACATAGAGTTTATTAATTCCTCTCTATCTTCTTGTAGTCTATGTACCAAGATCTAACTCAATTCTAAAAGGAAGATAAGAACAAAGGAACTGGGAGAACATGTCGCTATTGTAAAGTAGCAGTGGTTAGCAGCAGTGAATCCTTGAGTCTGAGCTCCACTGAAGCCAGAAATTGTATTTACTGACTAATTTGGCCAAGACTTGGGAAAAAAAGATTAATAAGAATAATGGAAATATTTAGCTTGTCATTTTAAATTGTAAAGCTCACTAAAGCTTGGGCTTTTCACCCAGTGAAATAACTAATTCCTAGGAAATTATAATGCTGTATACTAAAACGATTTTGTACTCTGTGGGCTATGAAAGGTACCCTTAACAGTGGAAGCAAATTATATTTGGAGTGTGAAGGGCTATAAAGAAAATCCAAGTGGTATTTTGCACACGCACTGTGCAGAACTGCAGCGAAGAGCAGAACCAAGTCCACAGTTCTTACCTAGGTCTGTTACAGAGGCTTAGCCGGTGCTCCAAGAGATCAAGACTATTTTGTCATGTTGCTTAATTTGGTTAACTGTATGGTTAGTTTTAACTTCATTTTTCTTAGAGTTTCTGGAATTGTTTACTGGGTGGCCTGGTTGGTCTCTGTGTGGCTGAAATGCCTGATAGCATCAGAATATCACAGCAGGGTCTGACCCTTATCTGCTGCTGAAGTGAAGGAAGGTTGTGAGCATTTAAGGGTAGAGTCTTCAACATGCAATAGGTTTGTCTGCACATAGCAGCACGATAGTATGGCCGGGTCAGAAATGGCATGTACCACGGGCTTTGTACACACAGAAATGACAACCACGGCAGAGCTCAAATCTCGTTCAGTTCCCAGAGCACAGGAACAGAAATTTCTAAAAGAAGGTCCCCGGATTCCAGGGTTTCCAAGCTGGAGTCTTTCCTCCATGATTTTGTTTTCCAGTACATGGGAGACACTTGCAAGTGCACTTTGTTTTGTTTTGTTTTGTGATTCTTGTTCTAGCAATCTTAATCAAAATGCACATATTAATTAGCATGTAGAATATCAAATCAAACGTCAGAACAGTGTAGTTCTACCCTTGGCTCTACCTCTAACCTGTTAAACCATCTTTGTCTCCTTGCCTCTGATATCCCCTTCAGCCACTGACTGTTTTTTTACTGTAAAAACCATAATGCAGCTATCATATCTCACAATATGTTTGTACAGTGCCTGGTGGAGCAGAATCCGGACCTCAGATGGAGGTGCCAAGGGCTAACCCCGTATAAATAATTGACTATATGCAATGTTTGGCTGTGAATGTTTTAATATTAACTGCTGACTGAACACTCTACTACATAGTTCTCTTTCTTCATATCCTTCCTTACGGTTGATTTCTTTGTGTTATGTATCTGTTCACCGAATTTTAATATATAGTGTTAAATGAGTAACAAGAAAACCACAGAGAAGCTGAAATGTTGCTTATGTAGCAGTAAGTACATCTCATGATCTCACAGTGTTGCAACTCTGTCCTCCCATACCCCCTCCTTTCCCATCCCTTGTATGGTGTCATCACGCAAGCTCCTAGGGGCAGGGATCAGACAATTTTATATGCCTATAAAGCATCATGCACACCTACTGTCTGGAGCTTTATAAATAATTACACATTAAAAATTATGTTAAAATAATATTAGGGATGCTAGGTCACGCGCTCAAAGTTAGGTAACATTAATATTAAGACTGTCTGTGTAACCTTAGATTCTCCCCCTTTAACCTTAGTTCCCCCTCTTTTTGTGCAGTATGATAAAGTCTGTAGTTAAAGTGATCATACTCTATTTTGTTTTATTTTCTTTCTAAGTTTCAGAGGTCAATTAATAAAGCAGGTATACCACTGTTCAGTCTCAGTTCAAATTCTCTTCTGGAGACAGGACGATTTAATTTCCTATTGCTCTTTTTATCTTACTCATCACACTAGTATCCATGTGCCGTGCAGACTTTAATTCATTTCTCTGCACGGTACTCACGTGAGATGAAAAGGTGGCATTATCCTGTTTTAGAGAAGGAGAGCTGATGCACAGAGAGTCAAGGCAGACTACTGACCGGTTAGACCACACAGGACCCCTTTCTTTAGAGGACTGAGCATTAAATAGCATTTCATGTATCAGAATGCAGGTCTCCTTTTCCTTCAAACTCTGTTCTTGGAAGATATTTAACCATTTTGGCTGAAATAAAATAATAGAATGACCATGCGCATGATATAAATTGTTGCGTTTGGACTTCCACCTAGCAAAGATGTATAATTTCTCAAAGTTATAAGCAGTTGAAATCAGGGTTTTAAAAGGGGTCTTAAGAGTGAGTGGTTCCACCAGTCTCTCTCAGAGCAGGAAAAACCTTTAAAATACAAAACTTTTTTTAATTTTGAAAAGGTTTTAAATGTATTAAAATATTTAAAAAATAAAAGTCTTTTAAAATGTAAAGGGAACTTGGCAGTTTTAAAGCTAAATAAATACAGACTTGTCTGTGACAAAAAGATAAAATCCCTTCCAAAGGTCTGAAAAGGGATTTTCCCCTCCCTTGGGTTTCTGTTTCAGTAGCCATGAGAGAGGAATATTTTTTCACGTACAGCTAGTGGAGAGCATAGGGTGGGGGTGGGGAACCCGCCTGAGATCAGCTCATGCTGTGAATCTGGACAGGGATAATCCCATTTCCTCCCTTTCTCTTGGGAGAATTTGTTACCTTTGGCTCTGGTTGGGGTAGTTGAAGCTACTGGGAGGAGAAGAGTCCTCTTCGATACCAACTTGAGAAATACTCACTGTTTGCTAGAAAACTGTTAGGGTTTGATGACTTTAAAACAAAAGCTGGAAAGGATAGGGGTGGGTGAACTTGTTCTGCTTAATTTTCAGCCCATTCAAATTCAAATGTTACAAGATTTTGTAATTCCACTTGGGAAGGACAGGAGGGTTAGCTGGAGAGAATTCATCGATGAAGCTGGTCAGAGAAGAAATATAATAGTGAGTGGCAGAAGGCAGGCAGGAAGGAGAGAGAAAAACGGTAATGAAAAAGCAGTGTAATACGTATTATATATACCTTTTTGCACAAACACATTCTATATAATTGCATGTCACATAACTATCTCTGAGAAATACGGGAAAGTTTTATTCTGTTATTTCTCTGTAGGATAGGTCTTATGTTAGCAGTGTAGGCAATGTGTTTTACTTTTTTGAAAACAGAAATGTAGGTTTAAGGGAGAGGAAGGTAGAGAAAGGGTTAAAGCAACACGGAGAACTTCAGGGATGAAAAATTACTTAATTAAGACCCAGATGTCTCACAGATTTGCAAGCCTCTGCTTCTTACATAGTTTTGCTAATTTCCTTCCTTATCTCTGGCTTTTCCTTTCTCCTTGTTGCAGAAAACTCTTTAAATTTGGATACTCTCATGCACTTTTTTTCTGTCAGATCTTCATGGAGGGAAGATACTAATGATACCATGGTTAAGTAATAGATACAGTCGTTACAAAGCAAGAATCTAGATTAGCCTTTCTGTTAAACTCATCCACTGGAAAAATGCCATATACTTTGGAGCTGTAGGATATTTTACATTTTAGGAAGCAGCTTGGGTTGCTAAAGGTGTAGTGCTGGCTTCCAGGAAAGAAAGGCTCTGCTCCTTGCTCTATTTCTTAACTTCTCTTGGTTTACACAGAAAAATATTTAACCTCACTATGCCATCTTTTAACTTGCAATGTTACATTGCACAGGTGATGTGGCTGTGTTAGGATTTAAACCACGCTAGTTCCCTTTCCTGGCTATTTCTGGCAATGCTGTCCTGATGCAGGCTTTCCTGTTGAGAAGCTGTTGCCAGAGGCCAGTGCGAGGAGGGGGGAGCAGGGGCATGCTTCCAGCTGTATAGCAACTACAAGCTGCTTCTTATGCAGCAGGACCCTGGAACCAACATATGTCTGGGGACTCTGGAGCTTAAATCACCCTGGTGTATAACAAGTTTAGAGATTACTAGCATTAAAACACAAAATGATACTAAGCAAAAGCATTTTCATTTGCTTTCTATTTAGATTTTTGACCAGTAACCATGAAGGAGGACTGTAAAAGGACCATAAATCCAGCTGCTGCTGAAAAATCCTTCATTTTCTTCCTCATCTATATTTGCAAGTTGTTATTTTTAATTGGGTGGTATTATATCTGAAGGTGCTACTGGACATGTGTGTTCTAGGATTGGAAAATAGTTTAATTCAATCTCTGATGATTTTTATTCATCAAAGATATAAATGCAGTCTAAAGACCTTTGTAAGTTTGATGCAGTCCCACAGAACTAGAAACAGAACACAAACTAAAAAACTTGGAATGGGTACCTTGCTCTCAAAAAGTATGTGCAGCTTTTTTTTATTGCTCGTTGAAGAACATATAAAGCAAGGTTATCTGGCATTCAACAGAATATGACCATGGGCTTTTTCCTTTTCCTAGTTGCCTGCCACTTTCAGAAATCTTGCATCAAAGACAAGTGATGACTTTGCTATCTAACCAGTTCTAAGTTGGTTGTTCAGTGTACAAATTTTGCATTTTAACAGGCTTTGGTCATTCAAACATTAAAACTTTATGCTCACGTTCATAGGAGGCAGCAGAAATGGAAAATATCACTGGTCAGGTCATACCTTAGATAACCAGAAAGTCCAGCACTATACTAGCTGCTCTCCTGGTGCTGTTATATTCCTTCCTTGGAAGGAAATAGAAAAACATCATCTAGCATAAGAAATGCAAAGAATGGAAAAATGGTGCCTAAGATTTTGTAAACTATTGGTTAATCTGGAAAATAGTTACCTCTGCTTTTGAAGAGTGCTTTGCCGCATCACTCACAAAAACAAATATATAAACACTTTGAGTTTACTTAATGCCATTTTTCTGGCCTGGTTGAATAGAAAGTTGTATTAAAAAAGCTTCAGTCTTACTTTCTACAACTTAAAATTGTTCAGCACCAGCCTCTTTTTTAACAGCCACCTTGGTATATACCCAAGGTTGAAGCATTTCTCTTTCCAGCATTTGTGTAAGAGGAGAATATTGTGGATTCATTCTGAAGAGGACAAATTTGGATACATACAGATGGGTTAGTGTAATTCCCCAGTATCAGACTGAGAAGGCTATCGGAGCTGGGAAAGGGGCCCAGATGCTCCAAAGCTCAGCCTGGAGTAACCATATCAGCTTTCCATGTTGGTCAGTCCGTGTTAGCTCTCACACATGTGAGAAGCTGAATGCTTTTGGCATCCATTGAACTGCCTCGTAGCAGTCACTACATCCCGATGTGTGCAACTGCAGACAGGTGTGCCTGTCTGGATTTGACTCTTCCTCAGTTCCTCGTCTGCAGTTTACCTAGGTCTGTGTTGTATTTAAACAGTTAAAGTGGGAGTTGTGATCTCTCCCTCTGGTACCATACACGAGGCTCACCAGAACTCCTGAGAAGTGCTCAAAGAGACTCGAGTCGGTTTTATCGTTTGCAGACCCCCATTTTTTCTAACTATAAAAAAATGGCAGCTTCTGTCATTGCAAATCTATTGTCTTACCACTGGTTTGGGCTTCTTTTTAACGCAGCACTTCCAGCTAGGTTTATCAGAAAATCTTCTCTCTTTCTTTAGAATGTAAACTTTCTCATAAATGTCCATCTCCCGTGGCATTCATTTGATGAAATGCTGCTCTAAGTTTCATTTTGTCTCCAACTGCGCAAATGACTGCCGAGGAGTAATTATGCGTTGTAGCCTGAGCTCAGTGGAGGCTGTACTTTAGTAGTCACTTTGCTCCATTCTGTGCTCTTGCACAAATGTCTGCTAATCTACATAAGTAGTAAGTGCACAGGCTTCCAGGAACCGTGCACATTTGCTGTTTTGGGCTTGAGCTAAACACTCACCAGTGCTGTATTTTTAGCGCCTCACATTTTACCAGAAAGGCAGTGTAAAGGTTATCAAGTTCTTCCCTAAGCCAAAAAAAGTGTGTGTGAGAAAATACCACTGGTAGTGTTTATCCAGAATGTAAAACATGGTATCAGAATAAGTCATATTTTTCTTGGATCCTGGCCAAAGCAGAACTGTCAACAAAAGAAAAGTGTATAGGGTTAGAAGGGAAGAAGGCTATGAAAAAAAATAAATTAGAGGCTCTTTTGTTTTCCTTTCCCAAATACTGTTGTGAGAAAGAGTCATCTTAGGCATATTTATAAATCATGGTAGCTACTGGAAACTACCAGACCTTCACCTCACAAAACACGTATCACATTTTAAATTACTGATGCTAAGAATTTTCAGAAGAGCCCTGTGATTAATCTATACCTTCTGGCTTGCTTTGTAGGTGAGTTTGGAGATGAATTGAACAATACCTCTTGTAGGAATTTGGAAACGCAAAAGAAAAGATCTGCTTTTTCTGAAGCTCTCTCTGTAAGAGCGAATAAGAATCCTTTCATTTTCACTGCATTTCTTCTCTTTCCTTCAGAAAAATTCTGTGAATTGGATATTATTATCCCAGTTGTCTAGATAGGAGATTGAAGCAGAGATTGAGAGGCAAATTATGTACAGGCACTGCATAAGTGCACAGAGGATAATGAAAGAGACCTCTGCTGACTGTTGTGCCCATCAAGAAGATAATTTTACTATAAGGTTACGTTGAAAGTTTCCCATTGATTGACATGAGAAAAGACCTGGTCAGTGCAATGGACCTGCACTGCATGTTTGGAGCCCAGGAATCCCTGTTCCAGTCGCAAATATCTTTTCCTAGATAAATTGCCCATAAAGTTCTCAAGCCAGTAGTTCCTATTATTTCCTGGGGAAAGCTCAGCACAGACAACCTTAGTAATACAGATTTTGGCTGTATTGTAGAACAGTTGGGCAATAGAAGGAAGGATACAATGAGGTATCAAAAAGGTGGTGAGTTGGCATGGCCTTCGTGAAATGAGGTTTTGTTCTCTGATAGATATGGGTTTACACATTTTTCTTCCAAGGTTTTGGAAACAACTTCTTCACAGTAGCTTAGATAAAGAGTCTCAACGAGTGTCAGTAATTTGCTTCCAGCTGTGTACAACTATTCCACAAGATCAGCTTTGTAAAGAAGAAAGCAATATTTGCCTTCCACACTAGATAGACCTGTTGCTTAGCTGGTGCACAGTTTGAGTGATTTCCCATCGAAAACGCTCTCTCTGAGTTTGCAAAGAAATTGTTTTAAAGTGCACTCAGAGGAGAGCAAGTATTTTTTATTAATTTTATAAAACTTTCCACTGCAAAGACAGTATGAAATTGAGTCAGTTCATTCTTTCTGCCACTTTCAAGTTGAGAGTTTTGCTTGCCAGTCTTCTCTTCCAGTCCGAATGCTGCAGTAGTTTTAAATCTTTTTGTCAGATTGCTCATGTGAGTAATCTTGCTGATTTGTGTGTGTGTGTGCACTTCAGGGTACAGTAGGACTGCAGTCTTACAGTGCCAGTTGTCACTCTGGAGACTGATTCATGCCACCTTTCTCTTAATCCATCGGGGGGAGAACTCAGTTTACCATGATTCTTGAAGTGTGGGTGCTGAGCCTGAGCATCACCAGTTCACACTGGCTTCTGGGAATGTTCAGGGACAGTCAAAGATCATATCAATGGCAAATGTTGGAATAAATTATATTCCAGTCACAGAGCACTGTGTCTCTTCCTCTGTATTCAAAAAAACAATACAGATTTCCAGTTTAGGAAACCACTTAGTATGTGGCCATATGTAGCCTTACCGTCATGAATTCATCCCACCTGTATGTTCAGATACACAAAGATGTGCATCTGAAAAAAGTTTCGAAAGGCTTCCTTACAGGTGTGGTTTTTTTCATTGATGCTACATACATGAACTCAGCTTTGGAAGTGCAAGGCAGTTTAGGTATGAGGAGAATTGGGCTCCAGGACAACCACAAAAGACATAAAGAAAGGAGAGGTGAATGATAAATAAATAAATAAATAAATAAATAATGAAGTAAAATACATGATGCTTCAACATGTGCTTTCAGTTGCTCCTGGTATGAGCAAGGGAAAAATCAAACAAAATAGCAAAAAAGGAAGCTGCATTGTTAGACTTAATTTATATTAATGTCAGGAAATGTCCCTGAATTTTTATTCAGAGTATTATCTTAAAGGGCAGCAGAAAAATGGCATTTTTCAGTCCATGTTTGGTAAACTACCAAAAAAATATGTCGTCTGTTACTTTATCTGTGCTGTTATGGGTTTGATCTTGAAAAGGACAAATCTGCTTCACCTGACCACGGCTAGTTTAGGTGTGGCTAGAATGGAAAATTATTTTTTCAATAGGCTAATCACAAGGGCAAAACTTAGATACAGTGTCACAAATTACAATGTCTTAAATTCAGCTGAGGAACAGGTAGCTGAAAATGAATTGCCCAGCGTGAAATCCTGGCTTCAGTGATTTAGATATCAAAGCTCTGCTGGTCAAGGTTTTTCTTCCTAAAAGAAGTTCTGTTGTATAACAGGTTGCCATGCATTTTTTATTTTAGTTATTTTTTGTTAGGATTTTTCTGAGTTTCATCTTCTTTTTCTTTTTTATTTTAATAAGCCAAGGCAATACCTGGCACTCATTCTCATTTCAGACTTGTTTTAAATCATTGTACAACTTCATCAAAAAACATGGAGTTCTATTCTGGCAAAATCAGGCCCCTTCATATGTTTCATTAGAAACAGCTCTCAAGGGATTAGTTTCTCTTTCCTCCTCCCCTCCCTCCCCTCAGGATGCAGAGTGATTGTCTAACAGTACTTAGCTGTATTTATTTTTCATTGCCATGCAACTTTAATTAAGGTGCAGATATATTGGCACAGTGGGTGCACAGGATGGCTAGTGGTCTGCTTTAAAATGATATGGGTATGCAAAACCTTTGCCTTGGCATATGCTGCTTTTCTGCAGCCCAGCTGAAATGCAGACTTCACAGTGAAGCCAGAACTTTGTGACAGGCTTTATTAATCCTAATCTTTTGATCACCAGCACTCTGAGCAGGCACCACTGAGATCCTTCCTAGATGTGGATGTGTCAGTGTGGTGGCGTGTGTCTCTAAGGGTGTGTATTTTTCATATGTTGGGGAATGAGTTTCAGAACCAAAGGGGCTGAAATGATAGCGTATTTCAGAGCAACAGTGCAAAGTGAAAAAAGAGGGCGACCCAACCTTTTTCTCCTCTTTCATTTAGCAGGAGAGATGAAGAAATGGCTTCGGCTAAACATGACACTGAGCATATATTCATTGCTGCACAACTCCAGCAGACTTTGGCTGGCTTGGATGAAGAGTTGGAAGGTAGGGAAGTGTGTTAACTCTGAAGTACAAAAGACAGAGGCATAGCCAGGAGATGCAGAGTCAAACTGTACTCTGAGACACCTGCACATTTCTCACTAAGATCACTGGGAACAACTCAAAGGTCTAAGGCAGAATGTGGTTGACCCAAAGTGGCTGTTCTCCCTTTACTTCTGGGGCAGCCATTCTTACAGACTCGCAGTGAGTATTTTTCAAGCTGCTTATCAGATTGTCATTGTATTTCAATACATTGGCTACCAAAAAGAAATGAACAGCAATTTATGGACACATTTTATGGGCCAGATTTATCTTCAATGAAGCTAAATCAGTTGTGAGTTTAGCTCTGTGTTCAATGAACGATGCCTCTGTTTTGTATTTTATCATAATGAAGTGGAGAAGGGTGAGGGGAGGTATTTTTGTACCCAGTGCCTCCTCTGCATTAGCAGATGTATTTTAAAGTTAAAACTCAAAAAACATGAAAAGAAACAGTGTGAAGAGATAAAACGTCATATTGTGCTCCTCTTCTTCCTACTGTGAATAAAAATATGTCTCTGTTAGTGGTTTGTCACCGACTCATGTTGAATGGTTTTTTAAAACTTCCCATCTTTATTTCAGTACTTCTGCAGTGGACTTGATTATGATTTAATTTCTGTGAGTTCTCTAACACTGCAATTTCTTAGCTTCTGTGTTGTAACTCTTGATTTATACCAGCAAATTTGAGAGGAGAGTTAAGCTTCTTGCACAATGAGGCTTCTGGAGTCAGTGGTAATGAAGGGTGAGAAGAATGGAGAAAAAAAATACAAGTACTGTTTCTTTGTTTGCTTGCTCAAGGAAATCCTTCAGCTGGGCTGTTATTACTAACCAGGTCTGGGAAACATAATTTGGAGTTGCTTGCTGTTTCTCAGAAATGTTTCTCCTTTGGAGTCATGTGGTGAAATGTTTATCACTGAGAGAAGTTAGTCAAAGATAAGGTATGAACAATAGATTAAATTCTGCTTTCAGCTGCATTTGTACGTTTCCCACTGGCTGAAGCAGGAGGACTGCAGGAATATTTGGCTGATCCTAATCAGCAACCAGACAATAAAAAGGACCCAGATCTCTCCTTTTTTGTAATACAGGCGTAAATATAGTCCTGTTAGTTTTAGTGTAACTAAAATACCTGATCCGCTTAAGCTTGTACTGGCTGTTCGTGTAATTTAAAGTCATATTGCCTAAATACTGTCTATATGTAATGTTGTATGTGTATTTTGCAGCAGTGGATGGTATAAGTAACTCTGACTCTGAGTACATCAATGAAGTGTTGAGCCCACATACAAGAAAAGTTGAGGCTGTCCAAGATGTTACTATTTCTGTTCCAGTAACAGTCATAGATGATGCTGCAGAAGTTAGCACCTCTAACTCAGCTGGAAATCAAGAGACAGAGACGGGGGTTTCACAAAATGTCTCAGCTGACTCTGTTAATATAGGAAACTTTACAAATAAGAACAACAATGCAGGTTCCTTTGATAAGGGACACACAGATGATGGGGCTGTATGCATATCCAAGGACCTGATACATCAGCAACCATCTGAAAATGAATTCAGTCACTTGCCTGTGGAACAGAGGAGAGATATGTTTGAATCTCTCACATCCTCCATTGAAAGAAGAAGTGAAAAGAACTTAAGACTGGAAACCTCCCCCAAACATGGTGTGAAGCCTGAGGAATGTAAACCTAAGCTGACTCCATCTCACTCCAAGGCCACAGCTGAAATCAGTACAGCAAAAGAGAAGATAAATCCATTTAATGAATGTAGTAACAGGGAAAGATCTCTGAAAAAAAGTAAATCAGAATTAGAAATCAAATGGCCACCAGCAAAAAAAATTGAAGTAGAAGAAGTCCCATCAACACCCATATGGTGTCATCGTGCCCAGAATTCAGGAACAAACTATGAACCTAAAATGGGTTTGACAACCTTTAAAGTTGTCCCTCCAAAACCTGAAGTCAAACAATTTGATAGAGGAGTTTCACTTTCCACTGGTGCCATTAAGATAGATGACCTAGGCAACCTTATAGGCCCAAACGCTGGTGTCAGCAAGCACATACCAGATACCTCTACTGATGAAAGTGAGGAAATTCATCTTGGGAAAGTGAAGGCATTCTGGAGGTCAAGTTCTATGGAAAAGCAAAGTGATGACTCTGCTGAGCATCTTCCTAAAAAGTCAGCAGTCACCACAAACTCAAAGCCCTTTACTATAAAACATGAACATAAACCTGTCTCTGTTGCACCTCCAAAACCTGTAGCACAACAAACTGTTACTACGCAGGTAGCTGAAAGACAATTTGAGAATGAAAGGACCAAACCACCTCTTCCAGTTACACAGTCTCAGGTAACACCATTAGCAGCCCCAGCCATTAATAAGGACAAGGTGGAGCTTCCATTTCTGAAGCCACATAGGAGAACTTCAAGTCAGTATGTTGCCTCTGCCATTGCAAGACACATCAACGTAACTACCTTTAAGTCTGACTCTATGGAATATTATGAGAAAGATGAAAATAAGCAAGGGGCAGGAGAAGCAGAATTTTCACCAAAAAGATGTATTATTGTGGCCAAATATAGCCCTGTGGAAACAGAATCGGCAGAAACAAGAGAAACACTTTCAAATATTTCTACCTGCATCAAAAAAGCATCCCACAGGTTTACACCTGGTGATAATTCTGGCATGGAAAACAAAGTAGTTAACATCAGGGCACCAAATCAAGCAACTCCTGCGAGTTTCTATAAAAAGAATGCCAGTGTCCCACTTACTAAATCCTCTTCAAAGGATAACAACAGTGCAGGAGATGATCATGGTTTAAACAGCAAACAAAGTACAGCAGAGAAAAAGACGCGTCTTTTGTTTGACCAGAAGAGTGAGACTTTGACCCATACTAATTCAGCCCCACCTCTCAAGTCTCCTGATCTCCAAGGAGTCCCATCCTCTTTCAGCTCGTCTTTGCGAGTCACTAAATGGCCTCCTGCTAATGGTGTACAAGTTAGTTCACTTAAAGCTTCACCCGAGCTAAATGGTGCAGCAGCAAACGCAGAGTCAGAACAGGAGGAGAAACCTGATGATTCAGATATTAGTGCTAGCAGTGAGCTGGATGTTAATGTGCAGGCCAATATCTTTGGACCAAAGAAGAAGTTCAAACCTGTTGTCCAAAAACCAATTCCAAAAGACACGTCACTGCACAGTGCCCTGATGGAAGCCATTCAAACAGCAGGGGGAAAGGAGAAACTCAGAAAGGTAAAGTGGAGCCTTTTTTTAGCCTTTTCAGACTGCAGAGCCCTGTCTTCACCCTGTCAGACACCAGAGGTTTTATAACTGGTACAGTTGCTGGTGAGCTGGAGTACACGAAGCATTTGAAAAATTTATAATAGCAAAATACAGACCAAGGCACTGCTTGTTCTGCACATCCTGTATATTGTGCAACACCATTGCTGCTGCACTAGCTAGAAGAGGCAGAGGGTGCAGAGATACAGCATGTAGGAGAGGTACTTGAGGTTAGCCTAAGTCGAACGCGCATTTCAGTGTGTTATGTAAAAACAGGAACAGACAGCATGCGGAAAACTTGTAAATACCTGCAAGGAAAGAAAAGTGCGTTTTGTATTACTAGGTGACACTAGTTTGCCACTGACTTCAGGCTTGGGGGATATGAGACTGCATCTCTAAGTACAGCATTTACTGTCTACATGTATCCTTACCTTCCGTTCAGTGAGCAAATGTTGTAAAAGCAGGGCCAAAAGAAGACGGTCTGATTAGTCTCCATAGCTTGCTTGCATTCTGGTACAAGTGCCAAAAATATTTATAATAGTGTTGCCAAACTATCTCTAAGTAAATATCTAATAACAATGCGAGGTTTATTCTTTTCATATTCTAGGTTTCAGACAGTGCACTAAATGGCAATCACAGGAAACCCTCATATGCTGATCCAGAGAATGAGCGCTCAGCCCTACTAGCAGCAATTAGAGGCCACAGTGGCACCTCAAAGCTGAAAAAGGTAAGAAATCAAGATGGTAAGTGATCTTTTAAGTGCAGTCTTAATCTGCAGATCTTTTAACCCAGTTCCTACTGGGTGTTTTGAGCAAACCCAGATATGCCGCAAAATAAACATTGTACTGCAAAGAAAGAAATTGAGGGGGAAATAATATGACATAAGACCATATCTGACTTAAGCAGGTAGCATACCGGGTCCGATCCTACCCTCTGCTATAAAACTTAACACTCTTCAAATGGTATGTTTTCAGCTGAGAAAGAAACTTGTAGAAATCCAAACAAATTACAGGGAGAAGAAATTACATAGAAGACATCAAGTGTTCATAATTTTCACACTTAGGTGGGGGTTTTTTGTGCTTTAGGAATATGCAGTTAGGTTAATATATTTGCATTACCTACCATATGCATCCAGTCCCAGTTACCTGAAAATCCACTAGGGCTTCTTCATGCATGCTGTTTATCTGTTAACATGTGCTGGTGCCTGCAAGCTGTATGCAAGTAATTGATGTTGATGGAGTATCAACTTTCACTGCAGCAGGATGATTCCTTCTGTCTGAAAGTCTTACCTAATCACTAAAGTATCTCTTATTCCTAATAGCCAAAACCTGCATTGTTCTAGCCTTAGTTTTCACTCAGTTTACTAATCTAACCAAGGATGTATATTTGGCAAGGAGGTTTCCATTTCCCTTGTGCAATGACTCAGACCATTAGCACATACCCAGATAGCTGGAATTAGATGGAATCTCTTGCCTGTGTTAGGCAATTACTTCGTCACTCAAATATCTTACTGCCTTTGCTCCAGGTAGGATACATCTTCCTCTGAGCCTTGAGAGCAGGACATGCTAGGCAGCATCCATGTTCACACATACTTAACTGCATTCTGCATTCATTGGGAATAAATGTAAATGTGTGTAAAAGAAGCTCTGACGATGAAGTGGTGGTGTATTATCACAGAGACTTTTTGGAATACTTTCCTCCAGCAGAGGAGCCTTTGCCATCATTTTAAAGGAAGTTGCCTAGAAACTATACACTTCTTTTTCACACCGTGTCACCTGTGCTAGTTAAAGCACTGCACCACGTTTCTGTGTGTACAGGGCAAGATACAGATGTGCTATGATGACAGGGCTGTCCCTTTCATGGTCTCCCAAATGTTCATGTTTTATCTGACATGACATTATTCCCATATATTGTGTGTGTGTGCAGTGAAGGAATAGAATATAGGAGCTCTTTGAATGTGGATTATTTGATGGGAGATGAGTCCTTTCTTTTTTCACTAGAGAATTTTTGGGCCTCAGTTTCTCTGAGAAAAGAATGCTAATGCATCTGCTTGAAAATCTCCCATTTGGCACATGATACTGAATTTCCTAGTAATCACTAAATCATTGTAATTACTAACAATTTATCATGATTATTACTAGTAATGTTGTTAACGGCAAAAATGTTTGTTGACACAGTTGACGGAAAAGCTGGCTTTGTCTGAAAGAGTGCCTCCTCCCCCTGCATTCATTTAAAGTAGGATGAGTTTCCAAGCTGGTAATTCATGCAGAAATTTTAGTTTCAGAAATTTCACAGAAACACGCTTGGAAGAGCAATCAATTGGTTTTGTTCTCAGAGCTTTCACATAGTTGTCTCTGGTCTTTTTTTTTTTTTTTTCCCCCTAGTATGGCTGGAAAATTTAGGTTTAATAGCATTATTTTCAATTAAGTGATGTCTGAGAGCACAGATCTAGAAAAGCCTCCCTGTCATCTGAGACTATTTCTGTGCAGCCTAGACTGCAAAAAGTAATGAGATTCCTGGGTGGCTACTGCAGCCTTAATATATATTCCCGATTCCAAAACCCTTGTGGTTGTTTCCAAATGAATACCAAGTCCAACTCTCTCTCTTACCTTACATGCCAAGAAGAGCTACAGGATGCTGGAGCTCACAGTAAATAAAGATTGAGTTTCTGAGACAGAGTCAATGCCAAATCCTTGATGCTGGTAGTCAGCCCAGCTGAGTGATGTGAGTGAGTAGTAACAGATGTTCAACCCCATGAGCAAACAAAAGTTCTACGTGTTTTACATCATTCAAGCAAAGTGAAATCAGGGTACTGAAAGTGCATCAAATGTCACATAATTACAGTTTAGTCGTGCTTGATATTAATTACCTCCTTTCAACTGCATCATGAACAGATCTCGTCATTGGCCTCCAAAGAGCTGCAGAGTTTTAGGAATGCAGAACTATCCTTGCAGAAGGCAGAAGAACC